>NC_041389.1:576346455-576414387 GCF_002162155.2 Triticum dicoccoides | reverse complement strand
AGAAGGGGGGAGCGGCGGAGTTTCTTGCAGATGGAGTAGTAGCAACCAGCGAGGTGGAGCGAACTGCCCCTGTTTCCTCTGCTTATAAAGAGGGACGGGGCGGACGTTTCGCCCTTCCTAATAAACAACCACCCACGATCTCCCCCACGATGCCGCATTCAACGCATGCCGTTATGGGAGAGCGCGGTGGATACGGAGCGAGATTTGGTGTGGCCCAGTCCGCGTGTGCCCATGCCCTGTCTTGGGCCTGGCCCAACAGCGCTCGGCACCGTGTCTGGCCCAGGCCCGGGGGCTCCTGTCGGTGTACTAGAATACGGGTACCCTAGTACCCCGAACTTGTGCACAGGCAGTTGCAGCACCCCGCGGCAAGGCTTGCCGGGCGAACGCCAAGACCCTCCAAGGTCCCCTTGGAGCCATTCAAGAACAAAGTATTTAAGCTCAGGATACAAGGCCCCGGCAAGAGGAGCTTGCCGGGAAGGCCAACCGAGGCACTCCAAGGAACTTGCCGCGACGCGCCACGCGCTCCGACAAGGCAACAAGGCCCCGGCAAGAGGAGCTTGCCGGGAAGACTAACCAAGGTACCTCGAAGCCCGGTGAGTGACAAGCCTCCGGGCCCGACAAGATAGCAGCAGCGGCAAGGCGCTTGCCGCGGCAGGCGGCCACTCTGTGCCCACGCTCCAGCGCATCCACCAACGTGTCGCTCTGGGGGCCTCTCCAGGCGCGCATGGCGGGAGGCTGTGCAACCAGCGGTGCGCAGTGGCATGCGAAGCTGACAAGATCGCCATCGTGGCGAACGGTGGCGCCCCTAACGGTCCTTTTCGGCACTGTTTGGATGACTCAGACGGGCATTTAATGCCCTTGTCCCCTGCCGTCAGAGTTAGGTAGGGTGCACTATACAAGTAACTGTACCAACCACCTCACTTTTTACATTTGTGACCCCTTTAGCGTATAAAAGGAGGCCCATGCGCAACGTAGCGGGGGTTCGGTCGCTTCGACTCATTTGTAAACCAGAAAGACACCACGCTCTATCGAGAGCAAGAACACAAGATAACATAGCCAGACAAGCAGCAGTAGGAGTATTATCTCTCCGGAGAGCTCCGAAGCTGGGTAAACCGCTCGTGTGCTTCGCCTCGATCTGCTCTTCGTGCGACCTCCGCGCCCCGCCGAACCGAAAGGGGCCCGGTCCGCCGGCCCCATAGGTGTTCGTGGGTCAGTTTCCCCCGACAGGCGGCGCTAGGGTTTGGGAAGCTCGAGCGGGAGAGAGGTCAAACGGAGTAAAAGTGAAGTGAGGAAGAGGAAGGGGTATTTATAGTGGCAGTGAAAAACTGTGTGCCCGAAGATTTCAGACGAACGTGCCCCTGGCACTTCTCATTCACGTGACATGTGTCACCCACATACTGTGAGGTGGCGATCGTGTAGGATCGTTGGTGAATAGATAAGTATTTGTCGTGAGAAGCGGAACGGTTTGAGCGGCTAAGCCGAAAATTTAGATAAGATAAGTTTTAAGTTACCATTCGCAATTTCTTCAGCTGTCAAGGACACAGTGAAGATTTTGAACGAATTTCAAATCAGAACGCACATGAAGAATTTGTGAAAATATTAGATTGAGTTTAGCATAGAGGGGGACAAACGACGGAAATAGTGAAGACATTGTAAGTTGAAGAATTTAAAAAACTGAGGAATTTCAAAAACTGAGGAAAAACTCAAATTGAAGATTTTCAACTTTTGTGGTGGCGTAACCCACCGTATAAGAAAGTTGGCTTCAGACACTGCATAGAATTGTCGTAGGGCTCTGAGAGTCAATTTCTTCATTAATTTCTTCACACTTAGAGGGTTAGTCTTCATTGTTTGAAGAAAAACGTTACTTCGTGTGTTGCGCATCTAAGTCAACAAGTCAGCATAAGTGTTAGGATGAGTGTCCATTTCAGAGAACATTCGAAGATTCTAGGATATTTAGTTCACACCGCAACTTGCTAAATCTCTTCTCATCCAAGGGCTTAGTGAAAATATCGGCCAGCTGATCTTCAGTTCTTGCATGGCAGATGGAGATATCGCCCTTCAACACATGATCATGAAGAAAATGATGACGAATCTGGATGTGCTTTGTCTTCGAGTGCTGAACTAGGTTGCGAGAAATGTTGATAGCGCTCTCATTGTCGTAGTAGAGATGCACATTCTTCACGTTGATGCCATAGTGCTTGAGTGTTTGCTTCATCCATAGTAATTGAGCACAGCATGATCCAGCAGCAATGTACTCATGTTCTGCAGTGGAGAGAGATACGCAGTTCTGTTTCTTTGAGGACAAACAGACCAAAGATCGTCCGAGGAAATGGCATGTGCCTGATGTTGAATTGCGGTCCACGCAATCGCCAGCATAGTCAGATTCTGAATATCCAACAAGATCAAATGAAGAGCCCTTGGAATACCATAATCCAAGTGTTGGTGTGTGAGCTAGATATCGAAGAATATGCTTCACAGCCTTATGGTGTGATTCCTTCAGTGTAGCTTGAAATCAGGCACACATGCAAACACTAAGCATAATATCTGGCCTAGATGCACATACGTACAATAGAGAGCCAATCATGGAGCGGTATATCTTTTGATCGAAGTCTTGACCATTTTCATCAGTGCATAGATGGCCATTTGTGAGGATTGGAATTTTGACCCCTTTGCAGTCTTGCATGCCGAATTTCCTCAATACTTCTTTGAGGTATTTCTCCTGAGATATGAATATGCCATTGCGCTGTTGGCGAATTTGAAGACCTAAAAAGAATTTCAATTCTCCCATCATAGACATTTGATATTCTTCACTCATCATATAGGCAAATTCATCACTATAACATTGGTCAGTACAGCCAAAGATAATATCATCAACATATATTTGGCACACAAACAATTCACCATCATAAGATTTAGTGAAAAGAGTTGGGTCAAGTGAACCGGGTTTGAAGCCTTTCTTCATGAAGAATTCCTCCAAAGTATCATACCACGCCCGAGGGGCTTGCTTGAGGCCATACAGGGCCTTGTTGAGTCTGAAGACTTTGTCGGTATTCTTTGGATCTTCAAAACCTGGGGGTTGAGCAACATATACTTCTTCCTCAAGCTTACCATTGAGGAATGCACTTTTCACATCCATTTGTTGTAAGATAATATCATGATGGTTAGCATATGCAAGTAAAATGTGAATAGCCTCAAGTCTAGAACCAGGTGCAAAAGTTTCATCGAAATCAATTCCTTCAACCTATGTGTAGCCTTGAGCTACAAGCCGTGCCTTATTCCTCACCACAAGGACATTTTCATCTTGCTTTTTGTGGTAGGTCCACTTTGTGCCAATGGTGTTGTGCTTGCGAGGATCTGGATGTTTGACCAGTTCCCAGACGTTGTTGAGCTCGAACTGATGTAATTCTTCTTGCATAGCCTGAATCCACTCAGGCTCCAGAAATGATTCATCTACCTTAGTGGGCTCTAATTTAGAGACAAAAGCAAAGTGCCCACAAAAGTTAGATAAATGTGAAGATTTTGAGCAAGTGAGAGGACCTGGTGCTTCAATGTCATCAATGATCTTCTCAATTTGCACTTCTTTAGCAATGCGAGGATGAGTGGGTTGTCTTCGAGGAATTTGATCAGCATTCCCTTTAGGAGCATTTTCTTCAGCACTATTTTCTTCAGGTGCGCCAGCCCGGTGATCATCACGATCTGGAATGAATTCTTCAGCAGATTCTTCGGTAGGAATGACACCCTCAGTAGCCTTGAACTTGATAGAATCCTCAGGTGCTGGTTCATCTATCACATAAGGTAGGTGCTCTCTTTGCGAGCCATTAGTTTCATCGAACCACACATCTACAGTTTCAACAACTTTGTGAAGAACGCTGTTGAAGACTCTGTAGGTGTGCGAGTCCTTTCCATAACCAAGCATAAAACCTTCATGTGCTTTCAGTGAGAATTTTGAAGTGTGATGAGGATCTCTAATCCAACATTCAGCACCGAAGACTTTGAAATAACTCACAATGGGGTTTTTGTCAGTGAGGAGTTCATAAGAAGTTTTCTTGAAGAATTTGTGAAGATATACCCTGTTGATGACATGGCACGCACTATCAATTGCCTCAATCCAGAAGCGACAAGGCGTCTTGTATTCATCAAGCATAGTGCAAGCCATTTCAGCGAGGGTTCTGTTCTTGCGCTCCACGACGCCATTCTGCTGAGGAGTATAAGGAGCAGATAATTCCTGAGTAATACCAAGTTCATCCAGATAGCCATCTAGACCGGAATTCTTGAACTCGGTCCCATTGTCAGTTCTGATGTGCTTGATCTTCACACCAAAGTTGGTTGAAGCCCTCGAGGAAAATCGCTTGAAGACTTACTGCACTTCATGTTTGTAAGTGACAATGTGCACCCATGTGTAACGAGTAAGATGCATCATTCAGAATTGCAGAATAGTGGTTAGGTCCAAATAGATCCATATGGAGCAATTCAAATGTTCGAGTGGTAGTCATGACAGTATTAGCTGGATGCTTGGCCTTTGTCATCTTTCCAGCTTCACAAGCTCCGCATAAGTGATCCTTGAGGAATTTGACATTCTCAATGCCAATGACATGCTTCTTCTTTGCAAGCGTGTGCAGATTCCTCATGCCAGCATGACCAAGTCATCGATGACATAGCCAGCCTTCTGAAGGTTTTGCAAGTAAGCACACGGCTGGTTGCGGCCCTGTAGAGAAATCAACAATATACAGATCTCTCTCCTAAAGCCTTCGAAGACTGACTGTTGCCTTTGTCAGCGAAGATGATATGCTTCAGATGTGACGGTGATAGAGGAGCATCCATCAATTGATTCTTGTCACCCGTCATGTGATTTGTACATCCACTATCGAGGACCCACTCATTTGCTTTGGGTTGATCATCTTATAGATGAGTTAGTGCAATTTACAAACTCATATACTTCATCAGCAAAGAATATGACATCAATATCATCAGATCAATTTCATCAAGAAATAGCACAGATGAATCAGTATGAGGATGTGAGAAATGAGAATTCATTTCTTCATGATTAGCCTGCGTCCTTTCAGGCACTGTTCAGGTCTCCAGCAAATTCTTCAGACGTTTTAAGCACGTCTAGAGACCTGACCCTGCATAAGAGATTAGTTCTTTTTCTTCACCACCCACATCTGAAGGGGTGGCAAAGAATTCATCACTCTGCGAGCACCATATGAGAAAGGTGGCATAGAAGCCAGTCTGCTTCGTTTCACATAAGAGGGGTTAGGGTAAGCATATGAATAAGCAGACAAATTCTTCGAGGACTTATGAACATAATGATTTGAAGAATAACGTTCATATTCATAGCCCATAGCTCTACCCTGCGAAACAGAAGGGTTAGCACGATGATGATCATATGAGGACTTTGATCCTTTTGAGGAATTTGATCCATATGAAGAACTTGATCTGGGGTTCCTCTTCTTCATAAATGGTGTTATGAGGACATTCACCTGAAGACTTTCAAGATAACTTTTGGGAACCCAGATTTTCTTCATAGGGGAACCGTTCCTGCAGTTAGTGCCAACATATCTAGCAAATACTTTAGCATTCTGATTTTTGAACAGTTTATAGTTGCAGTCAAATGACTCATCAAAAGAATGAGGAGATTCACATGTAAAGCCTGATAAGTTGGATGGATCAACTGGAGGTCCCTTTGCAGCAACCCATGAGGTTTTGGGGTACTGCTCAGGTTTCCAATATGTTCCATCCGCATTGAGTTTCCTCTCAAAGGCAATACCCTCTTTCCTAGGGTTTCTGTTGAGGATCTGCTTTTTGAGCACATCACAAAGAATCTGATGCCCTTTGAGGCTTTCGTACATGCCTATCGTGTACAATTCCTTCAACCCTGCATCATTAGTAGTACTAGCAATGTTCTCAGATGAGGAATTAGTGATAGCAGAGACAGGTGAAGAATTTGTAACATTTGAAGCATTTGAACATTCAGGTGAAGAATTAGCAGATTCACGTTCTATGCACTTCAGACATGGAGGAACAAATTCTTCCTGAGTAGCACTGATGTGTTGAGCAAGTAATGAATCGCGCTCCTTCTGAAGATCTTCATAACTTACTCTTAGCTTCTCAAGATCTTGCTTTATTTGAAGAAGTTCAAGAGAAAGCTTCTCGTGATCAGATAAGAGAGCGTTATGATGACCTTGAAGGTCGTCAAACTTGGAATGGAGTCCCTGAAGACTTTCATCCAAGTCTTTTGACTAATCCATTTCTTCACCCAACATATCATCGCTCTTATTTAGCATGTATTGAACTTTTTCCAAAGCTCTTTGTTGTTTAGTGGCAAGGGAAGCAAGTTTAACATAGCTAGGTCTAAATTCATCGCCAGATTCATCATCACTAGACTCAGATAGGTTGCATTTGGTTACCTTAGCACTTTTTGCCATAAGGTAGGGGGTGGACGATGATGATTCTAATTCGAATGTCATCGCTTTGAGAGATTCCTTGTAATCCTCAAACCAAGGATCATGACGAGTTCGATGACCTTCATAGACCTCAGAGAGGCGGTCCCAGATTAGCTTCGCGTTATTGAGATGCATGATGTTCCTGAACTGATTTCAGGACAGACTGGAGCAGATGACATCCTTCGCTGTGAGGTTAAGTAGTGTGTACTTGCGAATGTCATCATCCTCAGCCATCTTGCATAGATCGGTAAGACCGATCTCGGCGACGGTCCAAAGTTTGCTGTCCATAGCCACGAGTTGCTTTTTCATCATGGCCTTCCACCGAGGATACTCATGACCGTCAAAGATGGGGCAGGAAACGTTCCTCGATTCTGCAGTCGACATAACTAGAACTCCAGGTGGTTAAACCAAAATCACACAGAACAAGAAAGTACCTTGCTCTGATACCAATTGAAAGTGCGTTATATCGACTAGAGGGGGGGTGAATAGGCGATTTTTATGAATTCTTCACTGAGGAATTTGCTGGTGAGGAAATTCCTAAATGAAGAACTACTTGCAGCGGAACAAGTACTCAAAAAGATACATGACAGAACACAAGCATAGTCATCATGATGAAATGAAGACAAGCACAGAGTACAGAAAGCGTAAACACAGGATAACACAAGGAAGAAGACGAACAGACTGAAGAAATAGAACTGAGGAAATTGAGAAAGTCTTCAGTCAATGTCTTCAAACAGATATGAACAAAGACACAACAACATACATGAGGAAATGAAAGAGTTGAGGAGATAGAACCAGTTAGCTCGGTGAAGACAATGATTTGGTAGACCAGTTCCAACTGCTGTCTCAGTTGTACATCTGGTTGGAGCGGTTGAGTATTTAAACTCGAGGACACCCAGTCCCGGACACACAGTCCTCACCGTATTATCATTGAGCTAAGGTCACATAGACCTCTCCCAATCACTCGTGGTAAGTCTTCAGGTGACTTCCGAACCTTCACAAACTCGGTCACTCGGCGATCCATAATTCCTCTTGGATGCTCTAGACCTTGACGCCTAACCATATGGAAGAAGCACAGTCTTCAAAGGAAACAAGCGTTGGATCCACGCAGGATCAATCTCTTCAGTGATGCTCAATCACTTTGGGGTTTCGTAGGTTTGGGTTTGGGTTTTCCTCAATTGATGATTTTCACTCAAAGTCCTCGGAGGATGGGTTGCTCTCAAATGACAAGTGTCAGTTTCTCTCGGAGCAGCCAACCAGCTAGTGGTTGTAGGGGGCGACTATTTATAGCCGGGGAGCAGCCCGACATGATAAGACATAAATGCCCTTGTCTAATATGACCTAGGTGGGTAGATATTTTGGGACAGCTGGCGCGTAGCACAGCAACGGTCGGAATATTTGAGGTTCGAATTCCTCAGGGCTATCATGTTCCTCACTTTTTAGGCAATCCGCACTAGCGAATTGCTAACTCTTCAGTCAGAACAAATTCCTCAGAGACCAGAAGAACTGTGTCTCTGTCACTGAAGAATATGACTGAATTCTGCGAGATTTCCAATGGCTTCACTCGAAAGGATTGGTAGGTGTAGAATTTTGAGTTGAGCATCACATGGAAATTTTTCCTTAGTATTTCCTCGACCCCCTTTAACAGTACGGTGTTTCCTATGACTCAAGAAAGAGAAAATGAAACTACGAAAACAAAAGTCTTCATGCTTCATGTTCCTCGAATGATAACCAAGTCTTCAAGGTCACACCAATTTCTTCACTTCCAAAGTCTTCAGAAAGTCTTCAGAAATCCAAAGTCTTCAGTTGAAGAACTTCATTTTTAGGGGTCGACATTCTCTGTAAATATCAAACTCCTCATAGACTTATAGACATGTGTACACTCACAAACGCATCAGTCCCTTAACCTATAAGTCTTCAATACACCAAAATCACTAAGGGGCACTAGATGCACTTACAATCTCCCCCTTTTTGGTGATTGATGACAATATAGGTTAAGTTTTCAACGGGGATAAACATGTGAAGTATAAATACTGATATTGAGGAATTTGATTGCAAGATATAGAAGAACTCCCCCTGAAGATGTGCATAGTGAGGAATTTGCTTTTGAAGCAATGCACACTTGAAGAGTATAATCATGGAGATCTCCCACTATATCTTGTAATTCATACACGCATTTGATATATAATATGAAGAATTTGAAATGCATGATGAAATATGGTGACTGATGTAATTCAGCATGCGTGCATTAACATTAATGAGGAATAAGCATGCAGAAGAACATAGCAAAAGTATTAGTCCACCATAGAGTTTAAGATTACAACTCGATCCAGCAAAGTCATGAGAAGAACGATAGTTGTAACTTAGAAACAAATGCCCATATAAGATAGACCCGCTTGAAGACTAACTCAAATTTCTCCCCCTTTGTCATCGAATGACGAAAAGGGTTGAAACTGAGGACTAACGCCCCTGAAGAATATCATGATGATGGAGGAGCGCCAGCATCGTCAGGGTCTTGCGTTGTTGTAGGGCATGCTGCAGTGTCGTCCAAATCTGCATGCTCATCCGTGGCGCGTGATGAGGAATATGAGCTGGCCACCAAGAAAGGAACCTTGATTTTCTTGAATCTCTTCGTTGGAGGTGCAGACCAGTCAAAGTCTTCCTTGAAGCCCATTTGCTTCAGATCTTCTTCACCATATAAATGTGACAGAATTGCCCAGGTGTGATCAAACACTTGATGGAGGTAGCAGTGGTTTTTCTTCACTGCATTATGCGTAGAGGTCATGTTGTGAAGAATACAGCCAAACTGACGCTTAGCCCATTTGTGATTCCGATCGACCTTCTGATGAATACTTATAAGCAGTTCACGGTCAGTCATCACACGAGGAGTAGTAGCTTGAGGACTTGACTTTGGAGCATTGGCAGCAGAATCATGTGTGGCAGAGTCATCATTGGGGGAGTAAGATGCAACTTTGCGAAACTGGACGAGTGCCTTCATCGATCACAGCTGGTGACTTGCCCTTCTCATCAGATGAGGAAATTGTCCGCTAGAGGACTTCAATAGGGAGCAAGTAGCTGTGGTGATTCTGAAAATCAGCCTTGTAGTTGAGTGAAGACCTTGTTCTGAGGAATCCCATGATCCACGACACATAAGGCTTCAGCTCAAATGGATAAAGTGCAACATTCGCGAGAGTCCGCATGAAGAAATCATGGTAATTGATAGGGATACCATGCATGATGTTGAAGAGCATATTCTTCATCATCCCCACAATTTCTTCATTTGATGAATCATGTCCTTTGATTGGACTCATGGTCTTCGTCAGAATGCGGTAGATGGTTCTGGGCACATAGAGCAAATCCTTCACGAGGAAATTGGTCCTTTGAGCTTGTCCAGGCTTCAGCGGTTTCATGAGCACTTGCATATAGTTGTAAGTGCATCTAGTGCCACCCCTAGTTGGTTTTGGAGTATTGACGACAAAGTTGGTTGAGGGACTAATGCGTTTGTGAGAATTGCAGGATAACGCAGGTAGTGTCCCTCATTGATTCGGTTTACCTACCGGAGATGACCCCTAAAAATGTATGAAGACATTGAAGACAATGGTGGTATGAGAAGATATTCATATTGAAGTCTATGACATGAGAAGACATTGCATGAAGACTATGGAGCGTGAAGACTGTGTGGTTTCGTTGTTTCATTTTCTTCTTTGTTGAGTCATAGGAACCACCGTACTGTTAAGTGGGGTCCAAGTGAACTAAGTCAGAGTGACTGAAGTGATGCTCAACCCAAATCCTATGTCTTCGAGCGAAGACAATGAGAGGAAATCTTATCTAGAGTTGGATGAGTCAGCTTTGCTTGTAGCCCAAGTAAAGTTGCCGCGTGTGTTTGAAATCTGACCGTTGGAACACGTGTCAGTTCCTTAGTGACCCAGGGTCATTTCGGACAAATCAGGTCAGGCTGCCTTGTGGCTATAAATAGCCCACCCCCTACACCATAAATTGGTGGCTGCTCAGAGTTAGTTTACGGCTTTTGTCGTTTTGAGAGCAACCCACCTCGAAGCCTTTGAGAGATAAATCCTTGCGAGGACAAAGCCCAAACACCCAGAGCCAAAGAGTGTTAGGCATCACTGAAGTCTTTCTGTCTGTGTGACCTGAAGACTTATTACACTTGAGGACTGTGAATCCTCCAGCCGGTTAGGCGTCGCATTCTGAGCATCCAAGAGTCATTGTGGATTGCCAGGTGAACGAAGTCTGTGAAGGTTTGGAAGTCTACCTTGAATACTTACCAGAGTGATTGGGCGAGGACTAAGTGTCCTTAGCTCAAGGGGAATAAGGTGAAGACACGGTCTTCTGAGTTGAATCTCAGCCTCCCCAACTAGACGTACAGTTGTCACAGCAACTGGAAGTGGTCCAACAAATCATGTGTCTTCAACAAGTGACTGGTTCTATCTCTTCCCTCCTTTACTTTGAGTTTGTCTTCGTGAAGTCATTGCCTATCTGTCTTATCTGATTGACTTCATTGCTTGACTACTATTGTTGATTGGCTTCATACTATCTTCCATCCTGATCCTACTACCTTCCTGCTATTAGTCTTCATACGTTAATGCTATTGCATACTTGACTATGGCTTGCTTGTTGTAGTTTATCTTTCGCTGCATATCAATTAGGTTATTTCTATTGTTTGTCTTCGAAACTTCCACGTTTTGAAGACTTTGATAAAAATCGCCTATTCACCCCCCCTCTAGTCGATAACTAGCACTTTCAATTGGTATCAGAGCAAGGTACTCCCTTGTTCTGTGTGATTCGGTTTAACCACCTGGAGTTTAGCTATGTCGACTGCAGGGATAATCAAAGTCTCCGCTGCTTGCCTCGTGTTCGATGGAACAGGATATCCCTACTAGAAGAATAAGATGCGCATGCATCTTGAAGCCATTGATGTCGACCTCTGGTATGTCTTCAAGAATGGCGTTCCCAAAACTGGTGAAGGTGTCACCCCTACTGATGTCAAGAAGTTCATTCAACTGGACTCGACTGCAAAGAACATCATCTGTGGTCATCTGACCAAAGGACAGTATGGCCGTGTGAGTGCTCTGAAAATGTCAAAGCTAGTCTGGGACTGGCTGTCCAAGGTCAATGAAGGCATCTCTACACAGAGAGACCAGAGGATTAGTGTTCTTCGCAATCTCTTCAATCGCTTCAAGAGAAACGACAATGAAAATGCCCAACTCACGTTTGATCGCCTCACCGACATCACAAATGAGCTTCAGGCTCTCGGAGCCACTGAGATCACCAAGCATGAAATTGTCAAGACACAACTGAGATCACTTGACACCTCCTTTGACACCATTGCCCTCATGATTCAAGAACATCCTGACTTCAAGTCACTCGATCCGTCTGATATACTTGAGAGGCTCAACACACATGAGTTCTAGCTTTCTGAGAAAAGTGATATCTATGGCCCCAACTATGGCCGAACTCGTGCTTTGAAGGCAAAAGTTGTTTCCTCATCTGAAGAAGAAGAATCTGACTGCGGTTCTGACGATCCTGAAGACATTTAAGGGAGCTTGCTATGCTTGTGAAGAACTTCCAGAAATTCACCAAGAAGAAGGGCTTCAGAAAGTCTTCACAATCCAGTTCAAGAAATGATGAAGCTTCCAGTCAAGACAACAAGAAGAGAACATGTCACAAGTGTAAGAAGCCTGGGCACTACATCTCTGAGTGTCCTCAGTGGGACAACGAGAAGAAGAAGAAGAAGAGCAAGGAATATGACTCTAATGACAAGAAGAAGAAGAAATCATCAAAGTCTTCTACCAAGTCCACATCAAAATCCTCATCTCATAAGAAGAGCTCATCTGGCAAGGCTCGTGCTTTTGTTGGCAAGGAAATGGATTCAGAGGAGGAGTCTGCTTCTGAGGAGGCAGAGGTGGAATCTGAAGCTGAGTCTGACTCTGGCATTGCGAGTCTGGCTCTAGCCACAGCCTACGTCGCCAAGTCCATCTTCAACACTGAAGACAATGACTCCCACACCAAAGCTGATGATGATAAGGACGATCCTGCTCCCACCTACTGCTTCATGGCACGCGGTGCCAAGGTAAAATCACGTGATGCTTACTTTCAAACATCAAGTGAAGATGACTTTGATTGTGAATCTAAACCCAGCTGCAAAACACTTGCTAAAATTGCTACTGAACAACAAAGGGCTATGGAACATACTCAAAAACTGTTAAACAAAAGCGATGACCTGTTGGACGCGGAAATGACACGTTCACAGTCCTTAGTTGAAGACATAAAAAATATTCATGCTAAGTATCAAGAACTTGAAAGTTTTCATGAGACGCTCTCAACCACTTATGAAAAGCTCTCCTATGATTATCTTCAAAGGAAGCAAGAGCTTGAGAAAATGAAAGCGACTCATGAAGATCTTCAAAAAGAGAATGAGCCATTTCGCGCTCAACAGATCAGTCCCACTCGGGATGAATTTGAACCACCATGCTTAAAATGCATTGAGCGTGATAACGCTGCCTCTGTTGCTGAATGTTCCACTGCTGATACTGTTGGTCTGTCTTCAACTACTGATGTGGTAACTAACCCCTCTTCTGAGGATACCACTACTATTGCTGATGAAAATGATAGGTTGAAGACATTGCTTGAAACAGGCATGTATAAAAGTCTGAAAGGGCATCAGACACTGTGTGATGTCCTCAAAAAGCAGATTCTGAACTGAAACCCTAGGAAAGAGGGTGTTGGGTTCGAAAGGAAAATGAATGCCAATGGTTCCTACTGGAAGCCTGAGCAGTATCCCAAAACCACATGGGTTGCTGCAAAGGAACCTTCAGTGGATCCATCCACTTTATCTGGCTTTACCTGTGCTAATCCTATTATCATTGATGAATCCTTTGATGCAAACTATAAACTGTTCAAAAATGAGAATGGTGAAGTGTTTGCCAGGTATATTGGTACTAACTGCAGGAATGGACCGCCAATGAAGAAGATCTGGGTTCCCAAAAGCTGTCTTGAGAATCTTCGAGTGAATGTTGTCATGACACCACCAGGGAAGAAGACAAACCCCAGATCAAAGGCGTCACATGGTCCAACGGCTTCATAGAAACAGGACTCACCTGAGTCACCCTAACGCCAATGTTTTGCAGGGAAATCACACTCAAACTTATGAATATGAGCGTGTGTCTTCCAACCGCTATGTTCACAATACTAAGAACTTTTTTGCTCATTCATATGAGTATCATTCATCTCCTGCAAGGCTATTTGGTAGGGCTCCAAAGTCGAAATTCTCAGATGCTACACTTAGACTCATTGCTTCTAAGCCACCCCTAAAGATGTGGGTGGTGAAGAAGAACTAACTCCCTTTTGCAGAACATGGTCTCCAGCCAGAAATCAAAGGCGTCTGATATTATTGCTAGGGACCTAAAACACAAAGGGACGCGTGATAAAATGACTTACTATGTATTCCACATATGAATCGCTTACCTGTCATACTGTGTGCTAACTTTCATCTATGCTGTGATAATCTAAATGTGCATCAATTGCTTATGCTTCACAACATACCTTGTGAAGCCTATCCTCCTAACTGCACTGTAGGGCATGTCACCAAAAGCTTCAGAATGGATTATTGACAGCGGATGCACTAATCATATGACTGGTGATCAAAGTCTTCTCATGGACTCAACCTTACGTCCATCCGACAAGAGTCAAATCACATTTGCTGACACTGGTAAAGGCAAGGTATTGGGTCTAGGTAGAGTTGCAATCTCAAAGGATCAACACATGGATAAAGTGATGCTTGTTGAATCCCTTGGATTCAACTTAATGTCTGTCTCAATGCTTTGTGACTTAAACATGATTGTGGTATTTGGAAAATATCATTGCCTTGTACTAATGGAATCTGACAAGTCTCTAGTCTTTGAAGGGCATAGGAAAGGTGATCTATACATGGTAGATTTCGCAGCAGGTCCACAGCTTGTCGTATGTCTTCTTGCAAAAGCTTCAGAATGCTGGCTTTGGCATCGAAGGCTGGGGCATGCTGGCATGAGGAACTTGCACACTCTCGTCAAGAAGAAGCATGTCATAGGCATCGAAGGTGTCAAGTTCAAGAAAGATCATTTGTGTGGTGCTTGCAAAGCTGGGAAGATGACGAGGGCCAAGCACCCCTCGAAGACAATCATGACAACATCTCAACCCTTCGAGCTGCTACACATGGACTTATTTGGACCTACTCACTACTCCACCCTCACAACAACGGCGTGTCTCTATGGCTTCGTCATTGTTGATGACTACTCAAGATATACATGGGTGCACATAATTCTCTACAAGACTGAAGTACAAGATGTCTTCAGACGATTCGCCAATCGAGCAATGAACAATTATGGCGTCAAGATCAAGCATATCAGAAGTGATAACGGCACTGAATTCAAGAACACCGGCCTTGATCTTTATCTAGATACAATGGGAATCACTCATGAATTTTCTGCTCCTTACACACCTCAGCAAAATGGCATTGTTGAGCGCAAGAACAGAACCCTCATTGAGATGGCTCGAACAATGCTCGACGAGTACAAGACACCAAGAAAATTCTGGCCTGAAGCCATTGATACAGCTTGTCACATCATCAACCGTGTCTACATCCATAAGCTTCTGGGCAAAACATCCTATGAGCTCCTTACTGGCAAGAAGCCAAATGTCAGTTACTTCAGAGTCTTTGGAGCTAGGTGCTGGATCAAGGATCCCCATCACAAGTCAAAATTTGAACCCAAAGCTCACGAAGGCTTCATGCTTGGCTATGGAAAGGATTCGCACTCTTACAGAGTCTTCAACCTCTTCCACTACAAAGTCGTTGAAACAATGGATGTGCGATTTGATGAAACCAATGGTTCACAACGAGAGCTCCTGCCAAGCACACTTGATGAAGCTCCTTCAAGTGAATCTATCAAGCTAATGGGAACTGGTGAGATCATGCCCTCTGAAGCACAGCCTGAAGAGGAACTTATCATTTCTGCACCAAACCAACCTGAAGACAATGCTCAGACCGAAGACAATACTTCCAATGATGACAATGATCAACATGAGCAAGGTCTTCGTCCAGTTCATCCTCGTGTTGCAAATGAAGTACAAATTGAGAAGATAATTGATAGCATCAACGCACCTGGTCCTCTTACTCGATCAAGAGAAACACAGTTAGCAAACTTCTGTGAGCACTTTTCATTTGTATCAATATCTGAACCCAAGAAAGTTGTTGAAGCTTTTATGGAACCTGAATGGATTCAAGCCATGCAAGAAGAACTTCAACATTTCAAGCTGAATAATGTTTGGGAACTTGTCAAGCGACCTGACCCTCGCAAGCATAACATTATTGGAACAAAATGGATATATCGAAACAAGGAAGATGAGCATGGTCAAATCGTCAGAAACAAAGCACGTCTTGTGGCTCAAGGATATACTCAAGTTGAAGGAATTGACTTCGATGAAACATTTGCTCCTGTTGCTAGGCTTGAAGCTATTCACATACTTCTAGCCTATGCAAATCACCACAACATCTTGCTATATCAAATGGATGTAAAGAGTGCATTTCTCAATGGAAAGATTGAAGAAGAAGTATATGTCGCTCAACCACCTGGTTTTGAAGATCCAAAACATCCTGATATGGTGTACAAGCTAAACAAAGCACTGTATGGCCTCAAACAAGCTCCTCGCGCATGGTATGATACGATCAAAGACTTCTTGAAGAGCAAGGGCTTCAAACTAGGATCCCTCGATCCCACACTCTTCACGAAGACATATGATGGCGAACTGTTTGTGTGCCAAATATATGTGGATGATATTATCTTCGGATGGACCAACCAGAAGTATAGTGATGAGTTTGGATACATGATGCAAGAGCAATATCAGATGTCCATGATGGGAGAACTGAAGTTCTTCCTTGGTCTTCAAATTCGTCAGCAAAGCAATGGCATCTTCATATCTCAAGAAAAGTACCTCAAAGATTGTCTGAAGAAGTTTGGAATGGAAGACTGCAAAGTGTACACGACGCCAATGCCAGCCAAACACCACCTTGGTCCCGACGACAATGGTAAAGAGTTCGATCAAAAGGTATACTGCTCCATGATTGGTTCTTTACTTTATCTATGTGCATCTAGGCTAGATATTATGCTTAGTGTTTGCATGTGTGCTCGATTCTAAGTGGCACCAAAGGAATCGCATCACTTAGCTGTGAAGCGAATTCTTCGATATTTGGCTTACACCCCAACACTCGGATTATGGTATCCAAAGGGCTCAAGGTTTGACCTAGTTGGACTCTCGGATGCTGATTATGCTGGTGACAAGGTGGATCGCAAGTCTACATCAGGCACATGTCATTTTCTTGGTCGATCACTTGTCTGTTGGTCTTCAAAGAAGCAGAATTGTGTATCACTCTCAACTGCTGAATCTGAATACATTGCTGCTGGATCCTGTTGTGCTCAGCTTCTATGGATGAAGCAAACTCTCAAGGACTATGGCATCAACCTAAAACAAGTACCTCTCTTCTGCGACAACGAGAGTGCCATCAAGATAGCCAACAATCCAGTCCAACACTCGAAGACAAAGCACATTGAAATTCGTCATCACTTTCTCAGAGATCATGTCATGAAGAAAGATATCGATATCATTCACGTCAACACTGAAGAGCAACTTGCAGATATCTTCACAAAGCCCTTGGATGAGAAAAGGTTTTGCAAGTTACGGTGTGAGCTAAATATCTTGGAATCCTCTAATGTCCTGTGATCACGCACACATCCTAAGACTTATGCATGTTGATGACTCATATGTGCAACATACGAAGTAAGGTATATCTTCAATCAATGAAGACTTACACTCTAAGTGTGAATACATTAACATGGAATTTGACTTCGGAGCACCACGATAATTGTGCGTCGTGTCTGGGTCTAATACTTCCTATACGGTGGGTAACGCCACCACCAAATTTCTCTGTTTGAAGTGTTTCACTCATGGCGTTACTTTTGCAAAGACTTCGCATTTGGTTTGTCTTCAGTTTCAATTTATCTTCGTGATTTTCTGTGCTATGATGATTTGATGGCATATATATATACTAGTGTTCTGTCCTCTACAGCATTCACATATAGCTATGTCTTCAAGATGAATCTTTTGAAGTAAGTGAATGTGATCGGACCCTAACCCTCTATGCCTTCTATCTCAAACTCTATCTGTCCAAATCATATGCATTCTATTGAAACTGTTGAATGTCTTCTCTGCGTCCTAGTCAGCAGAAGACAAAGAGACAAACATCAAGTCCTATTTAAATGATTCATCTTTATTGTCGATATCCGGAGAAGCCGGAACGAACATCCGACAAACTTGGCAGGCGCGGGAACGTGGGACAACTCTAAGTATGTTGCATGCTTGCCACGTGTCCCACAGATGTGAACAGACAGGGGCACCTGTGTAATTGCGCTGTGACGCACACCTACTTATAAATACGTGTCCCCTGCGGTCAAGAAAACCTTCTTCCACATCTCCACCTCATCAAAACCCTAGCGCCACCGCTAGCTCTCGACGACACCGGCGACGAAGCGCTTAGCTGCCGCGACTTCTCCGACGCCGTCCTCACGCCGGCCGCGGACATCGTCCTCTCCGCCGTCGCCGTAGGTGTCCTCCGTCGCCAAGTTAGGGCACGGTGGGCTGAACTGCTTGGTCTCCTATTCATCCAATCTAGCAGTTCTTCGTGCGGTAATTATAACTCTATTTTTACCACCTTTTTGATCTTCATAGATTCATCCTATTTACCGAAAGTGGTTTCTAACTACTCAATGTTAGATCTATTATGTGTGCATCTCATTATGCCTAGTCTATTCACTTAGATTTCCTATCTAGTTTGATTCCTCACTTGTACTTATTCACGGATTGATACAAATCTGGAACCAACTCACCTCATATAAGTGAATGTCTTTGCATCATGAGGTCAATGTCTTCAAACTGATTTATCTTCAAAATCTTCTGAGAATGCATATGACCTCTTCCCCTTCCCTCGCATCTCTAATGCTGTCACAGGTACATGTCCATGGGAGAATCCCTTGGTTCTCATAGTCTGCATTCGTTTTCAGAATACTTACAGCATCATATCAATTCTCCTGAAGCCAGTTCCTGCTTGACCAGCAAGCAAAAGCCTCTGAAGCCTTTGAACATATTGAAGCCATTCAGTTTGAAGTTCATGGCTGCAGAAAAATCAGCAAGGAAGGGTGGCAGACAGCATCATGGGGGAACGTCAAAGGATCTGCCTGATGATCTTGCAGAAATATATAAAACAGATCCTGAAGAAGATTACAATCAGCGCAAGACTCGAATCCAATGGATTCGACGCTATTGGGCTGAACAGTGGTACAGGTACAAGTTTTTGACCCAGGAGTACGCAAAGAAGAATGCTATCAAGAGCCCTTGGGGTGATATTCTCTATCGAGGCCTTCCCCCCAAGAACAAAGCTGAAGCCATTGCGCAATAATTCTATCCTTGCATGGTCCGTGGACCACAGCCTGAAGAAGCTGACCCATCATCATTGCTCTGGTGTCGTGATGACAATCTCTTCAAGCGCAACTTCCTGTTTGCTAAGGCTTCGGCAAAGGAAAACAAGAAGTCACGATGATTAGACTTCAATCCTGGTCCCTCTGCTCCCCGTGATGATGGCACGCGTGAAGCTGAAGAAAACAGAATTGGCCCCTTTGCAAACCTTGATGGCCTCATCTCCTACATCTTGGTACAAGGTGCCAAAGTGGATCATTCTGATAATGATGTTGATTCTAATGAAGCCCCAGCTCCTCCTCCAAGGCCGCAGAAGCCAAAGAAAATTAAGGCTTCATCATCAGCTGCACCTGCAAAAGCTTCTCATGTGAAGCCACTGGCCACTGCACCTCCTGAAGCAAGTGTGCAGTCTGAAGATCAATCCCGCATCTCCAAGAAGACGGAGAAGAAAAAGCAACTTGTCAGGCATACTGATCAAGCCTTGACTCCTGCTGCCATTCTGCGTGAAGAGCCCATTGATCTGTCCAGTGATGAAGATCTTGCTGATGATGCCCTTGAGCAACTGATAAAGAGCAAGGAAGAAGCAGAAATCTTCAACAACTTGCCTCTCTTTGACGTGACCATCATCCATAACTTCATTTATGAGTGGTTCGACACCCCCAATCTAAGCTTTGAAGATTTGCAGCTTCCCATTGGTCTCAGCTTCTCTTTCAATGGCGCCATTGCTTCTGAGCTAGCTCTTGCTCAGCGCATCGTTGAGCTGAAGAACAAAATTGATTATGAGAAGGCTCAATTCAAGAAGCATGTGGCAAAGCTCAGTGTTCAAGACTTCAGAAACTTCAAGGTCATGCTGCATGAGCTTAAAGAAGCTTTTCTGAAGAAGCGCAAAGAAGCTCAAGGCTCTCGTGAGTGCATGAAGAGATTGGCTGATAAGTGTGTGCTTGCCTACAATGAGGCTGAGAAGCGCAAGTCACTTGGCCGTCCTGGCATTGACCCCAAGATGGCTGCAAAGAAAAAGAAGAAGCTTCCTGGTGACCAGCCTGCACCTTCAAGCCAAGAAGCTCCTCGCATTATCTTCCCAAGTAGCATGACTGGCTCGAAGCCAAAGGTCACCACAACCGCTTCAGAACAGAAGAAGACGAGGGCTGCCGAGGCTGAAGCCAGAAAGAGGAAGAATACTGAAGCCTCTGATGCCGCTCCCTCCAAGAAGAAGCGCAAGACCAAGAAGAGTCGGGCTGCTACCACAGAGCCCCTTGTTGTTGAACCCATCTCAGTGGTTCGTCCTGCATCCACTACCCAAGAACTTCGCATGACTGTTCATGAGCCTGCTTCCACAGAGGCTCCTGAAGCTGAAGAGATTCCAGCAGCTGAACCCACTACTGCTGAAGACATTGGTCAAGATGACAATGTTGAAGATGATGAAATTCTTCCTCAAATCGAATACAATGTGGTATCATCGCCTGTTCGTACGAATAGCGAAATCATCAGCATTGGTCATCCTTTGACGCCAATTTCTCAGGATGCTTCATGGGCTGATCGCCCACAGCAACAAGACTCCCCCAGTACTCCCCAACAACAACAAACCACACCATCCGTCCAAGTTGAAGAGGATGAGGACCTACCCACTCCATCTCCAAAAGCGTCACCTGTACTACAAAGGCTTCGCAAAGGACCAAGTCCTCAAGTCCCTCTTCCGAGAGTTCCAGAAGGAGAAGTGCACCGTCAACCTGTTGCACGTCAAGTGTTCTCTGAAGCCACTCCAACTGTGAATGTCTCTGTGTCTGAAGCACCAGCTGCTGAAGACAATCCGGCTGCATCAGCCGATGACGAATGACAAGAAGAACGTGTCTCTACACCCCCCATTCCTGAAGAAGTTGTTCACGATGTGAACGTGTCTGTGCCTGACCCTCCAGCTCAGCAAGTGGATGTTGAAAATGTTGAAGCTGCCACCACCAACGACAATGAAGCCGATGACGCGGTCATGGCTGACGCTGATGTGGAGCTTGAACCAACAAGTGTGCCTGAATCTAATGAGGCCACTGCACCTGAAGCTAATGAGGCTACTGCTCCTGATGCACCTGTTGTGCAGCCTGAAGCCTCAGTTGCTGCCACTGCTCCTGTTCCGCCACCACGGCCCTACACACTCGAGCAAGCATATAACCATGGCGAGCTAATCACAGTAAGATGGCCCATTCTGGTCCCTCCGCCTATTGTCTCTGGTCCTCAATTTGACTATCACATTGAGCATAGGCCTCAGGTCCAGAAGCCCAAGCCAAGACTGCCAAGGTTTCCTGGTACTACCACATCTGTCGGGTCTTTCAATGCAAATGGCTTCAAGAGCCACAACACATTCTTTGACAGCTCGAAGAACCCTACACGAAGCCAAGAATATCATCAGATCGGTTCTGGAGTCATCAGCAGCGAAGCTATTACTCCTGTGTTCTGTATGATCAAGGGCGCATTTTCCCTCATATGCGCCTCAACACTGAAGCCATTATTGGACTGCCCTGCTTAGAAGAAGCACTTGACTGCTTTCGTGATGCTGGGCTGCTTAGTTTTGTCACAGATAAAGAACACTAGAATGAAGAGCTATTGCTTCAATTCTATGCTACTCTACACATTCGCGGCTACAACAGAGATACGAAGACATGGGTTCTTGAGTGGATGACCGGAAATGTTCATCATGGAGCCAAAGCTCTTGACATTCTTGAGCTTACAGGCCTATCCACTCCTGGAGAGCTCTATGAACCTGGCTGTCAAAACCATCGCAATGCACTGGAGAGCATCTTTCATAAGCCTGAATCCAATATGAGCGAGATGCTGAGTATGATGAAGCCTTTGCCACGTGATGCTGAATATCCAAAGGAGTTCTTTGTTGATGACCTTGAGTATCTGCCATGCACCATATATCATATCATTAGGCGGACTCTATGGCCTATCAAAGGACATTCATCAGCTGCAAAACTTGAAGGAGCCATGAAGACATTGGTCTTTTACATTCTTAATGGCATCAGCTTCAATGCACATGATTTCTTCATTAGGCAACTTGCTGCCTATGGATCTGATCTGTTTGGTCTGAAGTTTTACGCTCCATGGGTATGCGCCTCATCAAGCGACACTCATCTGTCAACTATCAACCTTCTGCTCGCAATCATGTGATCTTCCTACCAGAGGTTGATATGTCAGTTGAAGCCATATATTCTGACCCTGCCAAGAAGCCTCTTTGTCTTCAGAATGCTGAGCACCAAAGCTTCACTCAACCCATTGAAGGTGTTCAAGCAGTCACTCGAATCTATCCATTGGCTGGAAATACTCGTCTGCCTCATCAAGCACCTATTGAAGCCACTGAAAGCACCATTGCCCAAAGGCCTTGGAAGTGTTCTCGCATTCTCAATGACCGAGAACTTCTTGTGGCCCTACATCAGAAGCAAGATAAGCATCATTTTTGGCTGAAGCGTCAAATGCAAAGCCTCTTGGTGGATGTCAATCGCATTCGTAACCTTGCCACCAAGAATTCCTTTGTTGCTCATGAAACTTGCCAGCGATCTTGGAAGAGCTTGACCCTGCTTAGTGCTGAAGGAGATCTTCAAGACGATGGCTTCACTGAAAGATTCAAGTTTGACTCCACTCCTCCATGGAATGCTGTCCTACAAAGAACTCCATCTCTTGAAGACTCTGATTATTCTTCCTCCGCGGCAACTGTCAATGCCAATGTCATCGATGATGAAGACGATGCTACTTCACCGCCCCCTACTTCTGCACGCATCGACACTGCACCAAGTTCGTCTACACTGCCAAACGACAACGACAACCCTGCTGCTTCAACTACTCCTCATGAGGATGAGTAGATGCTCTATGTCTTCAAACCTTTTTGGTCATTACTGACAAAAGGGGGAGAAGCATATGAGTTTGATAGTCTTCAAGCGGGTTCATATGGGCGGTTGCATTATATTTTTGCCTAGTGCTTACAAATCTTGCTTTTGATACACTTCGTTCTTTGAGTTGTAACACTTAAACTTGATGGTCGTCTGCTACTTATTTGCTTTACTGTGATGCGATGATAAATTCCGCATGTGTGATGATAACTTCCGCACTTAGATCATCCTACAGACGTCCATTTTTCATTATGCATGTCATCCTATATGCTATATCATTTCATGCATGATGAATTATCTTCATAAGTTGAAGTGGATCTCCACAAGTACAACCTGCCATGTGCATTTGCATTCCAAAAGCAAAATTACTTATATGCACATCTTCAGGGGGAGCCCTTGCTACTTATGAAGACAATTCCTATCCTTTACAATTTCACATACTTTATCCCCGTTGAAAACTTCAACCGGTTTGTCATCAATCACCAAAAAGGGGGAGATTGTAAGTGCATCTAGTGCCACCCCTAGTTGGTTTTGGAGTATTGACGACAAAATTGGTTGAGGGACTAATGCGTTTGTGAGAATTGCAGGATAACGCAGGTAGTGTCCCTCATTGATTCGGTTTACCTACCGGAGATGACCCCTAAAAATGTATGAAGACATTGAAGACAATGGTGGTATGAGAAGATATTCACATTGAAGTTTATGACATGAGAAGACATTACGTGAAGACTATGGAGCGCGAAGACTGTGTGGTTTCGTTGTTTCCTTTTCTTCTTTGTTGAGTCATAGGAACCACCATACTGTTAAGTGGGGTCCAAGTGAACTAAGTCAGAGTGACTGAAGTGATGCTCAACCCAAATCCTATGTCTTTGAGCGAAGACAATGAGAGCAAATCTTATCCAGAGTTGGATGAGTCAGCTTTGCTTGTAGCCCAAGTAAAGTTGCCACGTGTGTTTGAAATCTGACCGTTGGAACACGTGTCAGTTCCTTAGTGACCCAGGGTCATTTCGGACAAATCAGGTCAGGTTGCCTTGTGGCTATAAATAGCCCACCCCCTACACCATAAATTGGTGGCTGCTCAGAGTTAGTTTACGGCTTTTGTCGTTTTGAGAGCAACCCACCTCGAAGCCTTTGAGAGAGAAATCCTTGTGAGGAAAAAGCCCAAACACCCAGAGCCAAAGAGTGTTAGGCATCACTGAAGTCTTTCTGTCTGTGTGACCTGAAGACTTATTACACTTGAGGACTGTGAATCCTCCAGCCGGTTAGGCGTCGCGTTCTGAGCATCCAAGAGTCATTGTAGATTGCCAGGTAAACAAGGTCTGTGAAGGTTTGGAAGTCTACCTTGAAGACTTACCAGAGTGATTGGGCAAGGACTAAGTGTGCTTATCTCAAGGGGAATAAGGTGAAGACATGGTCTTCTGAGTTGAATCTCAGCCTCCCCAACCAGACGTACAATTGTCACAGCAACTGGAACTGGTCCAACAAATCATGTGTCTTCAACAAGTGACTGGTTCTATCTCTTCCCTCCTTTACTTTGAGTTTGTCTTCGTGAAGTCATTGCTTATCTGTCTTATCTGATTGACTTCATTGCTTGACTACTATTGTTGATTGGCTTCATACTATCTTCCATCCTGATCCTACTACCTTCCTGCTATTAGTCTTCGTACGTTAACGCTATTGCATACTTGACTATGGCTTGCTTGTTGTAGTTTATCTTCCGCTGCATATCAATTAGGTTATTTCTATTGTTTGTCTTCGAAACTTCCATGTTTTGAAGACTTTTATAAAAATCGCCTATTCACCCCCCTCTAGTCGATAACTAGCACTTTCAATAGTGATCAGTAAGTTCAGGTTCATCATACAGACAGCGAGCGCCTTCTGGTGGAGGACTGATTGGCAAGGCACGAAGCAATTCAGAGGCTGGTGCCTTGTAATGAGTGTTTTCAGTCATCCAGTCCAACACCCAGGAGTTGATGTCATGTGCTTCACCAATGATATGCAGAGTTGCGTAGAACTGAAGAATAAGCTCTTCATTCCAATCAACAATGTCAGAGCAGAAATTGAGCAAGCCAGCATCATGAAGTATACTAAGAACCGGCGTGAAGCAAGGCATAGGTTCCAAGTCCACGTGAGGAATGTGCTCATGGTCAAAGACTTTGTCCTTGTCAAAGAGAGCTGAGGAAAAGAAGTTGGCCTGGCTGGCAGTCTAGAAGCGCTTCCTTCTAAGACGAGCATTGTCATAGGGGTTGAATACAGTGAAGAATACGTGCTCGCCGAAGAAATCATCAGCCTTGATTTTTGGCTTCTTGGAGAAGGGATTCTTTGGCTTGGGTTGAGGGGTGTCAGTGATCTGCAGAACCACCTCAGGAATCGCAATCTCAGGTTCCTCATGCCGAGGAATTTCAGTTTCTTCTACATCTGCAGCCTGGGTTATCACTTCTTGATTCACATTTTCATCAGCGCTAGTGGCTGGAATTTCTTCATGGACGGACGGGGTTGCACGAGGTTCATCAGATTCCACTCGTACTTCAGTAGCGACTGGGGACTGAGGAACAGCTTGGAGAGGAGTGAACAACGGAGAGTTGGGGTGCTGACTTTCCCAAAAGTCATCATTGAGCACTGGTGTGGTACATCCAATGTCCACATCCTCATCTTCCATTTCTTCAATACCTTCCTCTTCAGCAGTGAACTGAGGCGTAGGTGAGGAAATGACTGGGGTTGAAGGGATCTTATCCACTTCAATTTCTTCATCCAACTGCTCTGTCGAAGCAGCAGATGGAGTTTCTTCATTGGATTCCTCGGGAATCTCATAGTCTTCACCAAGAGGAACAAGGTCCTTTGATGGTATTGATGAGAATGGAACGGCATCAATTGGATTGTCAATTGAACTTATCAGAGTCTTCATCTTCTTCGGAACTAAAGAATTTGAAGAAGTTGATGCCTTCCTCTTTTTCATCGCTGCATGCTCTACAGCCTTGGTCTTCTTCACATCTAGTGCAGATGGAAGGATAGGAGCTGGTGTAGGCGCAGGAGGTGCATTTTCTTCAGGCGCAACTGTTGCAGTTGCCCTGACTGGTTCACTTTCCTCAGGAGCATCATTAGTGGATGCCCTGGCAATATCATCAGCGGCTGGAATGGAGTCGTCAGCCCTGGTACTTTCAGTTTCTTCAGCACCCTGACTGACATCAGCAGTGCTGGCATGTTCTTCAGTAGGCTGGATAGATGCTTCAGCCTGAGGAATTTCAAAATGCACCGGAGCAGTGGTAGTTGAAGAGAAAGTCTTCATCAAATTGACGAACCGAACCTTTGCGCCCTTCCAATCAGCATGGTACCGATTGAAGTCATCACTCAGTTTCTTGATTTTAGCATGTAAATCAATGAGTTGATCCGGTGTAAGCGTGAGGACATTGTCCTTGAGGTAGCATTGTTTCTTGTATTGCACTTTCTTCAATCTTTGTCCTTTTTGATACTTCCACTTCTCTTCCTCGATGAAGTGAATCAGAACATGACTTTGACCAGGAGTGAGGTTCATCTCCGGCAAAGGTGTAGTGGGGTCCTTGTGCCATAAGTCAATGAAATCAAGGATCAACTTGGGATCCATAAGTAGTGGCACATTGTTGCCTTTGGCTCTAGCGGCCTTGGCTTGCCTATCCCTAGTGATTTCAGCAAGTTTTTCATCACCAGCCTCATCGTCATCATAGGGGATATGGAAGGCAACCTGCTTCTTGTGAGGACTTGGGCGAAGGCCTCGTCCAGCAGTGGCCTTTTTCTTCAGCAGGGATGGACCGGCTGAGGAACTTGGTGCAGAAGTGGAGCTAGCAGATGCTCCTAAGGCAATTGAGATGCCTTGAGTCCTTTGGCACGTGGCGAGATGCAAAGGTGCCGAAGATTTTGTCGGAGCAGCTGAGGACTTTGTCGGAGGACTGAGGACTTTGGAGGAGGAGGAGCAGACTGAGGAATTGGCCGTGAGGGCTTTGAAGATGCTGGCCTTGAGGGCATTGCTGAGGAGCTTGGCCGTGAGGGCATTGAAGGAGAAGCACTAGACTTGTGGACAGGCTTCTTTGGCAGAGCCTTCCTGGGCTTACTACCAAAGGCATCAGCAGCGTTAGCAGCAGCAGAATCTTCATTGAATTTCCTCACTGCTTCTTTTCCTTGTTTGGCTAGTCTGGCCTGGCGCCTAGCACATTCAGCAGCATAGTCCTCACCGCGCTTGAGGCTGGTGGGATCTGCCAGTTGGCCAGGTCTCAATGGAGGTCTTGAGCATGGAGGGTTGAGCGCGAATTTCTTCATGTACTTGGGAGTAACATACCTGTACTCCCTCCATTCTCGTGCCCATCTCCTCTCAATTCGTTATATGCGCACCTTGCACTGATTCTTATCCTCCTTGCCAAACTTGGCCTCATCAGGAGTCCAGTATCCAGCATAAATATCCTCAGGGATTTCAAAAGCTGTGTTGACCTCAAGCCTTTTTCCTCCCTTTTGTGGCTTCTTGTCGTCAGCCATTTTCTTCAGCTGAGGACGAACTACTGAAGTTTCTGAAGAGGTATGCAACTTTTCTTCGAGGAATGCTGCAAATGAGTTAAGTTGATGAGAACCTAGTGATTTAGCAGCGGACATTTGTACCTGTGAACAGAGTATAGTTGCGAGGAATTTGGAGAGGTCATATGCGTTCTCAGAAGATTTTCAAAAAGAATAGGTTTGAGGAATTTGACCGATGAGTCTTGAAGAATTTCGCTAAGCGTTCTTTATCTTAGGTTCTAGAGTTGTACAGATTTGAAAATCTACACAATTGAGGAATCTTGAAGAAAATCATTGCTTAGAGAAACAAATCAAGAACAAATAACATGTGAGGTGTTTTAGTGTGTGAAGATTTGAAGAATAAACACCTTTGAAGATTTTTAGGAAAAACACATGAATCAAAGCAGGCAATAAAAGTAACTTTTAATTACCCAAAGTGAAGAACACGACGAACTGGGAAGTGTTGAAGTGAAGTTCGTCTGTTCAGATCTTCCATGCGCTAACTCGGCAGAGGAAGACAACTACGGCGGCGGCGGAGTGAAGAAATCCGCAACCAGCGTGTGCACGACGGCGACGAGGTCAAGGCAGTGAAGCTCTTCCTCACCGGCGATGATGAAGTAGCAGCGGTGCTAGGGTTTGGGAAGCTCGAGCGGGAGAGAGGTCAAGCGGAGTAAAAGTGAAGTGAGGAAGAGGCAGGGGTATTTATAGTGGCAGTGAAAAACTGTGCGCCCGAACATTTCAGACGAACGTGCCCCTATCCCTTCTCATTCACGTGACATGTGTCACCCACGTACTGTGAGGTGGCGATCGTGTAGGATCGTGGGTGAATAGATAAGTATTTGTCGTGAGAAGCGGAACGGTTTGAGTAGCAAAGCCGAAAATTCAGATAAGATAAGTTTTGAGTTACCGTTCGCAATTTCTTCAGCTGTCAAGGACAAAGTGAAGATTTTGAACGAGTTTCAAATAAGAACACACATGAAGAATTTGTGAAAAGATTAGATTGAGTTTAGCATAGAGGGGGAAGGGTCTGATCACATTCACTTAGCATAAAAAGTCAACTTGAAGAATAAGCAATAAGTGAATGCTGTAGAGGACATAAACTCATATATATATATATATATATATATATATATATATATATATATATTCGGATGAAGATAAACGAAGGAAATAGTGAAGACATTGTAAGTTGAAGAATTTCAAAAACTGAGGAAAAACTCAAATTGAAGATTTTCAACTTTTGTGGTGGCGTAACCCACCGTATAAGAAAGTTGGCTTCAGACACCGCGTACAATTGTCTTAGGGCTCTGAGAGTCAATTTCTTCATTAATTTCTTCACACTTAGAGGGTTAGTCTTTATTGTTTGAAGAAAAACGTTACTTCGTGTGTTGCGCATCTAAGTCATCAAGTCAGCATAAGTGTTAGGATGAGTGTCCAGTTCAGAGAACATTCGAAGATTATAGGATATTTAGCTCACACCATAACTTGCTAAATCTCTTCTCATCCAAGGGCTTAGTGAAAATATCGGCCAGATGATCTTCAGTTCTTGCATGGAAGATGGAGATATCGCCCTTCAACACATGATCATGAAGAAAATGATGACGAATCTAGATGTGCTTTGTCTTCGAGTGCTAAACTGGGTTGCAAGAAATCTTGATAGCGCTCTCGTTGTCGCAGTAGAGAGGCACATTCTTCACGTTGATGCCATAGTCCTTGAGTGTTTTCTTCATCCATAGTAATTGAGCACAACACGATCCAGCAGCAATGTACTCAGCTTCTGCAATGGAGAGAGATACGCAGTTCTGTTTCTTTGAGGACCAACAGACCAAACATCATCCGAGGAAATGGCATGTGCCTAATGTTGACTTGCGGTCAACGCGATCGCCAGCATAGTCAGAGTCTGAATATCCAACGAGATCAAATGAAGAGCCCTTGGAATACCATAATCCAAGTGTTGGTGTGTGATCTAGATATCGAAGAATATGCTTGACAGCCTTATAGTGTGATTCCTTCGGTGTAGCTTGAAATCGGGCACACATGCAAACACTATGCATAATATCTGGCCTAGATGCACATAGGTACAATAGAGAGCCAATCATGGAGCGGTATACCTTTTGATCGAAGTCTTGACCATTTTCATCAGTGCATAGATGGCCATTTGTGGGCATTGGAATTTTGACCCCTTTGCAGTCTTGCATGCCGAATTTCCTCAATACTTCTTTGAGGTATTTCTCCTGAGATATGAATATGCCATTGCGCTGTTGGCGAATTTGAAGACCTAAAAAGAATTTCAATTCTCCCATCATAGACATTTGATATTCTTCACTCATCATATAGGAAAATTCATCACTATAACGTTGGTTAGTACAGCCAAAGATAATATCATCAACATATATTTGGCACACAAACAATTCACCATCATAAGATTTAGTGAAAAGAGTTGGGTCGAATGAATCGGGTTTGAAGCCTTTCTTCATGAAGAATTCCTTCAAAGTATCATACCACGCCCGAGGGGCTTGCTTAAGGCCATACAGGGCCTTGTTGAGTCTGAAGACTTTGTCGGGATTCTTTGGATCTTCAAAACCTGGGGGTTGAGCAACATATACTTCTTCCTCAAGTTTACCATTGAGGAATGCACTTTTCACATCCATTTGTTGTAAGATAATATCATGATGGTTAGCTTATGCAAGTAAAACGCGAATATCCTCAAGTCTAGCAACAGGTGCAAAAGTTTCATCGAAATCAATTCCTTCAACCTGTGTGTAGCCTTGAGCTACAAGCCGTGCCTTATTCCTCACCACAAGGCCATTTTCATCTTGCTTGTTGCGGTAGATCCACTTTGTGCCAATGATGTTGTGCTTGCGAGGATCTGGATGTTTGACCAGTTCCTAGATGTTGTTGAGCTTGAACTGATGTAATTCTTCTTGCATAGCCTGAATCCACTCAGGCTCCAGAAATGCTTCATCTACCTTAGTGGGCTCTAAGATAGAGACAAAAGCAAAGTGCCCACAAAAGTTAGATAAATGTGAAGATTTTGAGCGAGTGAGAGGACCTGGTGCTTCAATGTCATCAATGATCTCCTCAATTTGCACTTCGTTAGCAATGTGAGGATGAGTGGGTTGTCTTCAAGGAATTTGATCAGCATTCCCTTCAGGAGCATTTTCTTCAGCACCATTTTCTTCAGGTGCGCCAGCCTGGTGATCATCACGATCTGGAATGAATTCTTCAGCAGATTCTTCGGTAGGAATGACATCCTCAGTAGCCTTGAACTTGACAGAATCCTCAGGTGCTGGTTCATCTATCACAGAAGGTAGGTGCTCTCTTTGCGAGCCATTAGTTTCATCGAACCTCACATCTACAGTTTCAACAACTTTGTGAAGAACGCTATTGAAGACTCTGTAGGTGTGTGAGTCCTTTCCATAACCAAGCATAAAACCTTCATGTGCTTTCAGTGAGAATTTTGAAGTGTGATGAGGATCTCTAATCCAACATTTAGCACCAAAGACTTTGAAATAACTCACATTGGGCTTTTTGTCAGTGAGGAGTTCATAAGCAGTTTTCTTGAAGAATTTGTGAAGATATACCCTGTTGATGATGTGGAACGCAGTATCAATTGCCTCAATCCAGAAGCGACGAGGCATCTTGTATTCATCAAGCATAGTGCGAGCCATTTCAGCGAGGGTTCTGTTCTTGCGCTCCACGACACCATTCTGCTGAGCAGTATAAGGAGCAGATAATTCATGAGTAATACCAAGTTCATCAAGATAGCCATCTAGACCGGAATTCTTGAACTCGGTCCCATTGTCAGTTCTGATGTGCTTGATCTTCACACCAAAGTTGGTTGAAGCCCTCGAGGAAAATCGCTTGAAGACTTCCTGCACTTCATGTTTGTAAGTGACAATGTGCACCCATGTGTAACGAGAATAATCATCAACAATAACAAATCCATATTGAGATGCATCATTCAGAATTGCAGAATAGTGGTTAGGTCCAAATATATCCATATGAAGCAATTCAAATGGTCAAGTGGTAGTTATGACAGTCTTCGCTGGATGCTTGGCCTTTGTCATCTTTCCAGCTTCACAAGCTCCGCATAAGTGATCCTTGAGGAATTTGACATTCTCAATGCCAGTGACATGCTTCTTCTTCGCAAGCGTGTGCAGATTCCTCATGCCAGCATGACCAAGTCGTCGATGCCATAGCCAGCCTTCTGAAGCTTTTGCAAGTAAGCACACGGCTGGTTGCGGTCCTGTAGAGAAATCAACAATATACTGATCTCCTCTCCTAAAGCCTTCGAAGACTGACTTTTGCCTTTGTCAGCAAAGATGATATGCTTCAGATGTGACGGTGATAAGGAGCATCCATCAATAGATTCTTGTCACCCGTCATGTGATTTGTACATCCACTATCGAGGACCCACTCGTTTGCTTTGGGTTGATCATCCTGCAGATGAATTAGTGCAATTTACGAACTCATATACTTCATCAGTGAAGAATATGACATCAATATCATCAGATCAATTTCATCAAGCAATAGCACAGATAAATCAGTATGAGGACGTGAGAAATGAGAATTCATTTCTTCATGATTAGCCTGCGTCCTTTCAGGCACTGTTCAGGTCTCCAGCAAATTCTTCAGACGTTTTAAGCACGTCTAGAGACCTGACCTTGCATAAGAGATTAGTTCTTTTTCTTCACCACCCACATCTGAAGGGGTGGCAAAGAATTCATCACTCTGCAAGCACCATATGAGAAAGGTGGCATAGAAGCCAGTCCGCTTCGTTTCACATAAGAGGGGTTAGGGTAAGCAAATGAATAAGCAGAGAAATTCTTCGAGGACTTATGAACATAATGATTTGAAGAATAACGTTCATATACATAGCCCATAGCTCTACCCTGCGAAACAGAAGGGTTAGCACGATGATGATCATATGAGATGGCTCCCACCTCCCACCTCCCACCCCGTGGCGACTCCCATGGCGATCCTAGGGTTTAGCCCTACGTTCTCCCTCCGGCGACCCCAATGGATGGCCTGCTCCATTGGGACTTCTCCCCCGGCCTTAAGGTCGAGGCACAAGTGCGTGCACGGTTTGGATCTATGGTTCACTACGTCCCCAACTCTGGTCGCAAGGAGTTCTTTCTTGAGGTCTCTTTCTCTTCGACTTCCTTTCCCCTCTCGGTGGAGTCTGTTGGATTGGCCCTTCAATCTTGTATTGGAGGGCTCAGTGCTGGTTTCAATGTTGTTCGTCTGGGTGATCGTCATTTTCGGTTCTCGGTGGCTTCAAATCGCGTGGGTCATTTCATTTTTGGCCTCCGAGACCGTATCTGGCCAGACTTCATCTACCATTTTCATCTGCATCATGGAAGGCTCTCTCAGCCTCGGGTGGTATCTTGGCATGCGGATACTGAGCTCAATGGTTTGGCTTCTTCACCAGGTCCGGCCATTAAATCTAAATGGTTATCTGCACATCAAAATGTGCCTCCGGATCCTGCTTCGTTATTAGTCTTTCAGAAATTGGGTCTTATCTTGACGCCGACGGACTTACATTCCGGCGAGCCTCCGGCGATGATCTCTTTTGGCAGTTTTTCGGCTCCGGATTCTCAGGATAAAATTCAGTTTGGTACCATATCCTTACCTATCTCCTCCGATATTCCGGCCACGTTACCATCTTATCAAGGAGATTTGTTCACTAAAGGTTTGTGGGATTCCATCCCTGATAATTCCTTATTTTGCATTCTCGATTGTTGGCAAGCTGGTTATGATAATGAAAGTATCAAACTGATGGTGCAAATCACGTCCGTCCCAAGCAAGGAATATATCTATAAAAGGCTCAAACATTGTTCCGTTTGCGATAGGTTTGGACATGTTGAAGATGGTTGTACTGGCATATTTTGTCAAAAGTGTGGGGATACTTCTGGGGAGTGTCCATGTTGCCCTTCACGTACAATCTCTACCAAGCATGTGCCATGCATGGTGGGTCCAGCTTGTAAGATTTCTTTATGTACCGCTTGCTCTGTGATTGATCACACAGTTAAATTCTGCCCTGGGCTTCGTCGATGTTCTCTTTGTCATTGCCTGGGTCATGTGGCCCGTAAGCCCAGCTACTACAAAGCTGTACCGCATTGGGTCTGGTTGCAAAAATCCCCGCAAATAACACAATCTGAGAAAATCTTGGATACGGCTGGATCAAATAAGTCTGTAGTTGGTAACTCTGTGGTTTTTGGTAAGGCCCGCACCAAACGGGATACGCGAGCTCGCTGGGTTTGGCAAAAGAAACAGAAGATCCCACACTTTGCGGACGTGGCCAACACCCATTGCTTGACGATACGCCTCCCTGGTCACGGTGCAGTCAACTCCGCCTGCCAAAACCCCCAATCGGGTGTGCAGACGTCTTCCTCGAGCCTGCCACCTTCACTTCAATCGCCATCTCCGCAACCGCACAGAGTATCGCTCTGCCCTCCACCAGCGCCATCCACCCTGGCGGCCGCTCGCTCTCCGGCTACTCCAGCAATGGCGAACTTCCCGGTGCGCCCATTCCCTTTCGCCCCAGAAGGATCAACCTTTGATTGAGGCCCAGCTCATCGCGTCCAGCGGCATGTCATGGTGGTGGATGATCCCCCCCTGAATCATGATAGGTACGCCATTGTGTCCATCGACCCTGCAGTCCCTGATCATCAAAAGGAGTTCTGGCTTGCCGAGGTCTGCCGCATTATTACTGTGGACTTAGAGTATGATTTGGTAGATGATTTCATCTACCCGCTGGGCATTGGCTGTGTCATCTTTGCGGACATGGAGAGTAGAGATGCTGCGATTAGAGAGGGGCCTTACGCCCTTACTGACGACTCCAATTTCTCCTTGGTCCCCCATGATGAAAGTATAAATATGCACATGCCTGCTTTTGAATATGAAGTTTGGATCATGTTTCTTGCCTTCCCAATGGATTATTAGACAGAGCATTACATTCATAAAGTTGTTTCTAATTTTGGGAAACTTCTTGTCTGGCCGCGCCCGGGGCACAACAAAGCCAGAGTTCTGGTTAAGTGCCATATTAAGGATGTGGCTGAGGTACCCCATAGTCTCTTGGTCACAAGAGTTGGATTACTGCCAGGTCTTGCTCGTTCGTGGTTAGTCCCTGTGTATGTGCTCTGGCCGGAACACAATACCCAATCTCATTGGGAATGAAGATGCTCCTCCCCTCCTGAATGCCTCACCACACCCTTATGAGCTTCCATACTACACATTCATGCAGCAAGCGAGAATTGATGAAATGAATGCGCAAGATGCGCTGAATGCAGCGGCCTGGAATGCTCCGGAACCTGAACACGAGCAACTCCAGGAGAATGGGTGGCGCGTGTGGCCTGTGGTTCCTCCATCATACACTGGTTTGAGTTTCAGAAAATTCTTCCAATACGATGGGCCCTCGCTGATGGACGGTGTAGACCCAGAGTACAATGTTCAAGATAACTTGTCAGATGTCTGGTCCTCTGATTATGAATTTCAGGCGGTGGAAGCATTGGCAGATGGTTTCGTTCTTGGGAACCCTACAGCTCGTCTTGCTTTCGTCAGAGCAGGTGGCAATTCTGTTAACTTCTTTGTGGCTGTCGATCATGAGTTACTGCTCTGGATAGGTGGGATGCTTAAACGGATCTCCACTCCTGCAATCGCTTTTGGGCAATCGTCTTCTGTTATGCTGCCTCTGAATCCTTTTAAGGTCATCAGCATCAATTGAATGTACTAGCTGCAGCTTGTCTTGGCCGGGTGGCCCCAGAGCCCGATGTGCTATCAGATATCTTCTGTTCGACATTTCAGTTGGGTGCTGCTGTTGTCCCTAGAGTTATGCTACATGAGTCCTATGCTGGCAGATCAATTTCGCTTGATGTTGATTGGGAGATGGACGCCCGCTCTCCTGGCCTTAAAGCCATCCCTCAGCTGGTCTCTGGAGGGGGTGAACTTCAGACAACTTCGTTGCTTGCTCAGGGCACTGCTCTTCAGGTGATTGCCTCCTCCTTTCAATATGCTGCATCACAGTCCCGTAACAGCCTGGTGCCTCTTGACACCACGGCTGTCAGGAGGAGCACAAGATCAAACAAATATGATGGCTTTAAGGTCAATCAGATCACTGACAGCAAGCGCTTCAAGTCAAGGGTGAAACCTCGTGGAACTCCATTTATTTCTGTAGTTTCTTTGGCTGCTGCTCCTGTGCAGGTTGCCGCTGATGCGTGCCCACCGCCTACCTCAGTTGAAGAACTCCAGCAGATGGGCAGCCGCTATGGGATTGCGCCGGATGCTCTGTCTTCTGAGAAACTGCTGGATCGCCAGCGCTCATCCTCTGAAGTCAGTGACTAGTCCTTCCAGTAATGGCAATGAATAAATCATGGAATATTCTGTCGTGGAATATCAGAGGCATCAACTCTGATAAAAAACTTTTGGCTCTTAGGAATGCGATTGATTCTAGCAGCTGTTGTGTGATATGTATCCAGGAAACTAAGTGTGAAGCTTTTGATCTAGCGTTTCTTAAAACTTTCTGTCCTAAACGCTTTGATAAATTTGTGTTCATGCCTTCAGTGGGTGCATCCGGTGGGATTATTACTATCTGGAATAGTTCTGTGTTTGTGGGCACGCCTTGGTTTGTTGATTCTTTTGCGGTCGGTGTTTCTTTTTTTGCCACCCAATCCAGTGAATCATGGAATCTTGTCAATGTCTATGGGCCATGCACGGGCCAACGCAGGGTGGATTTCACCAATTGGTTGTTTGATCTGAATATCCCTAATGATGAGAACTGGTTGATCCCAGGGGACTTTAATTTCATTCGTTCTACCAGTAATCAAAACAAACCTGGTGGCGATGCTGCGGATATGTTGCTTTTTAATGAAATCATTCGAGCACAATCCTTAATGGAACTCCCGGTCAAAGGAAGAACTTACACTTCGAGCAACATGCAGGATGATCCCCTTCTTGAAAAGTTAGACTGGTTCTTCTCCACCACTTGTTGGACTACTTCCTTTCCACACACAATGGTCCTACTGTTGGGGAAGCCTGTTTCTGATCATATCCCATGTGTGGTAACAATTGAATCAAAAATCCCCAAATCGAAACTTTTTCGTTTTGAGAATTTCTGGATTAACCATGGGGGTTTCTCTGAGGTGGTTGCTGCTTCTTGGTCCAAACCTTGTCACGCTCTAAACTCTGCTGCTAGGATATGCAAAAAACTTAAAACCTTGAGATATGATGTCAAGAAATGGAGCAGAGGTATTTCGAAGCTGAAAATTATGATCCAGAACAGCAATGAAGCGCTAACTAGGATGGACACCCTTGAGGACAAACGACCTTTATTTGTTCAGGAGTCAAACTTCAGGCATATTTTGAAGTCACATTTCAGAGGCTGCTCAAGTACCAGAATGAGTATTGGAGGAAAAGATGCACTGTCAGGTTCTTTAGGTTTGCAGATGAGAACACCAAGCTCTTTCAGTCTCTAGCCACTGAGAGATATAGGCATAATTCTATTGCTTCGCTTCGCCAGGATAATATGGAATTTACAGACCATGCTGGCAAAGAGGGCGTGCTATATAACACATACAAGGAACAGTTGGGTTCTTCTAAACCCACTAATATGCGCTTTGACCTTTCCAGGATCATCCGGAGGATTGAGGGCTTGGACCAATTATCTGCACCTTTCACTAATGATGAGATTGACGCTGTCGTTAAGGAAATGCCTGGTGACAGGGCCCCTGGCCCCGATGGATTTAATGGATGCTTTCTTAAGAGTTGCTGGCAGATCATCAAAGAGGACTTCTACAAAATGTGCCATGATTTCCATGCGGGAACTCTTGACATCACCAGCATCAGTGAGGGATACATTACTCTGATCCCCAAGATCTCCTCCCCGAAACTACGAATGACTACCGACCAATCACTTTGCTAAACTGTTGCCTGAAAATCATCACGAAAATCCTGGCTAATCGGCTGCAGAAAGTCATCCTTAAGATCATCCACAGGAACCAGTACGGTTTCATTAAGGGGAGGACGATCCAGGATTGTTTGGCATGGAGTTTTGAGTATATCCACCAATGTCAGGCCTCCGGAAGAGAGATAATCCTCCTCAAGCTTGACTTTGCCAAGGCCTTTGATACGATTGAACATGCTCCCATGCTCGAGATTATGAAGCATATGGGCTTCGATGACAAATGGCTACGTTGGATGGAATCGATCTTTGGGTCTGGGGTCTCGTCTGTTCTCCTTAATGGAGTTCCCGGTCAGAAATTTCAATGCAAATGTGGCGTACCACAGGGTGACCCCCTCTCACCGCTCATTTTCGTTCTTGCCGCTGACCTCCTTCAAGCTGCAATCAATGATGAGTTTGCTCATGGGCTGATTGAGCTTCCCGTCCCCTGGGACAATGTTGATTTCCCGGTTGTGCAATATGCCGACGACACAATTTTGGTGTTGTGAGCGTGTACTGACCAAGCGACCCGTATGAAAGGCATTCTGGAGGATTATGCTGCGTCCGTGGGATTGAAAATAAATTTTCACAAATCTACTCTTATCCCCGTTAACATTGACCATCAGCGTGCCAGCGGATTGGCTAGTGTTTTTGGTTGTACTGTTGGATCCCTACCATTCACCTACCTTGGCATCCCCATGGGGACGACGAGGCCCAGTGTTTTGGATCTTATGCCGATGGTGCATGCCATTGAGAGGAAAACATCCAGTGCACTCTCTCTGATGTCGTCAGGAGCAAAACTAACCTTGGTAAATTCGATAGTGACATCGATACTGATCTATGCCATGTGCACAATCAAGCTGCACCCGAAGGTGGTTGAACATTTGGATAAACTTCGCCGTTACTGTCTCTGGGCGAAAAACTCCGATGATGGGATCAAAAACACTTCCCTTGCTGCTTAGGAGCTCGTCTGCCGTCCGAAACGGTGGGTGGCCTTGGTGTTATTGACATCAAAACATAAAATGTAGCCCTGCTTCTAAAACACCTGTTCAAGTTTTATAATCATGTGGATGTGCCCTGGGTGGAGCTGGTTTGGAACACGTACTATTCTAACAAAGTCACTCACGCTGTTGACACTGTGGGATCTTTCAGGTGGAAAGATGTAATGCAGCTCAATGGGACTTTTCGTAGCATCACCAAGGTCGTACCAGGGGCTGGAGCTAGTGCTTTGTTTTGGAAGGATGTCTGGCTGGGAGGTGACGGCGGTGACACAATCATGAAGATGTACCCGCGGGCCTTTTCCTACTACCTAAATGAGGATGACTCTATTACTAAAGTCCTCAATGCCACTGACCCGGCCTCGATCTTCAGTCTGTCCCTCTCAATCCAGGCTAGGGAGGAAGTCAGACAAATTCAGCTTGCTTCGGTGCATGTGGGTGTGGACATCGGCAGCCGAGACACCTGGGACTGCACGCTCGGGCGTTACTCTTCGAGGAAGTTCTATCAGCATTGTTTCAAGGAGATCGTGGCTGATGAGGCCTTCGACTGGCTCTGGAAAGCCAAGAGCCCCATTAAATTCAAAATGTTTGGGTGGTTGCTTCTAGTTGATCGTCTGAACACCAGAAATATGCTTAAACACAGGCATTTCGCAGTCGCGGGTAACAATTATGCCTGCTTGTTATGTCAAAAAAACCCCGAAGAAACCGTTGAACACTTGTTCTTCTTATGTCCCTTTAGTCAACGGTGCTGGAGCAAAGTAGGGGTGTCCTGGCCAGTCGATGGCAATAGACTGGACCTGTTGCGCGGGGGGAGAGAAGCCTGGAGACAGCCCCTCTTCATGGACATCTTCCTCATGGCAGCTTGGAGCCTACGGATGGAGCGAAACAATCAACACTTCAGAGGGGTGCAACACTCCTTCGGGGCTTGGCTTGCCAGATTCAAGTACCTCCTTGAGTTGCTGGTTCACAACTGCAAGGAGAAAATTTGCCCTTTCCTTTCCACCTACATTGTAAATTTGGGTCACTAGTGCTGTTGGGTACAAAGTAGCTCATACGGCTGGGGGGGGGGGCTCTAATACCCCCGTTGTAACAACTATGTAACCGTCTATTTGTGAGTAATACAAAAGTCAGTGGGAGCCTCTCCCACTATCGTTCACCCTCAAAAAAACGATGATGATCATATGAGTAATTTGATCCATATGAAGAATTTGATCTGGGGTTCCTATTCTTCACAAATGGTGTCATGAGGACATTCACCTGAAGACTTTCAAGATAACTTTTGGGAACCCAGATTTTCTTCATAGGGGAACCGTTCCTGCAGTTAGTGCCAACATATCTAGCAAATACTTCACCATTCTGATTTTTGAACAGTTTATAGTTGGAGTCAAATGACTCATCAGAAGAATGAGGAGATTCACATGTAAAGCCTGATAAGTTGGATGGATCAACTGGAGGTCCCTTTGCAGCAACCCATGAGGTTTTGGGGTACTGCTCAGGTTTCCAATATGTTCCATCCGCATTGAGTTTCCTCTCAAAGGCAATACCCTCTTTCCTAGGGTTTCTGTTGAGGATCTGCTTTTTGAGCACATCACAAAGAATCTGATGCCCTTTGAGGCTTTTGTACATGCCTGTCGTGTACAATTCCTTCAACCTTGCATCATTAGTAGTACTAGCAATGTCCTCAGATGAGGAATTAGTGATAGCAGAGACAGGTGAAGAATTTGTAACATTTGAAGCATTTGAACATTCAGGTGAAGAATTAGCAGATTCACGTTCTATGCACTTCAGACATGGAGGCATAAATTCTTCCTGAGTAGCGCTGATTTGTTGAGCAAGTAATGAATCGCGCTCCTTCTGAAGATCTTCATAACTTACTCTTAGCTTCTCAAGATCTTGCTTTATTTGAAGAAGTTCAAGAGAAAGCTTCTCGTGATCAGATAAGAGAGCGTTATGATGACCTTGAAGGTCGTCAAACTTGGAATGGAGTCCCTGAAGACTTTCAGCCAAGGCTTTTGACTGGTCCATTTCTTCACCCAACATATCATCGCTCTTATTTAGCATGTATTGAACTTTTTCCAAAGCTCTTTGTTGTTTAGTGGCAAGGGAACCAAGTTTAACATAGCTAGGTCAAAATCCATCACCAGATTCATCATCACTAGACTCAGATAGGTAGCATTCAGTTACCTTAGCATTGTTTTCCATAAGGCAGGGGTGGACGATGAGGATTCTGATTCGAATGGCATCGCATTGAGAGATTCCTTATAATCCTCAAACCAAGGATCATGACGAGTTCGATGACCTTCATAGACCTCAGAGAGACGGTCCCAGATTAGCTTCGCGTGATTGAGATGCATGACGTTCCTGAACTGATTTCGGGACAGACTGGAGCAGATGACATCCTTCGCTGTGAGGTTAAGTAGTGTGTACTTGCGAATGTCATCAGCCTCAGCCATCTTGCATAGATCGGTAAGACCGATCTCGGTGACGGTCCACAGTTTGCTGTCCGTAGCCATGAGTTGCTTTTTCATCATGGCCTTCCACCGAGGATACTCATGACCATCAAAGATGGGGCAGGAAACGTTCCTCGATCCTGCAGTCGACATAACTAGAACTCCAGGTGGTTAAACCAAAATCACACAGAACAAGGGAGTACCTTGCTCTGATACCAATTGAAAGTGCATTATATAGACTAGAGGGGGTGAATAGGAGATTTTTATGAATTCTTCACTGAGGAATTTGCTGGTGAGGAAATTCCTAAATGAAGAACTACTCGCAGCGGAATAAGTACTCAGAAAGGAACATGACAGAACACAAGCATAGTCATCATGATGAAATGATAAGCACAGAGTACAAAAAGCGTAAACACTGGATAACATAAGGAAGAAGACGAACAGACTGAAGAAATAGAACTAGGGAAATTGAGAAAGTCTTCAGTCAATGTCTTCAAACAGATATGAACAAACACACAACAACACACATGAGGAAATGAAAGAGTTGAGGAGATAGAACCAGTTAGCTCGGTGAAGACAATGATTTGGTAGACCAGTTCCAACTGCTGTCTCAGTTGTACAACTGGTTGGAGTGGCTGAGTATTTAAACTCGAGGACACCCAGTCCAGGACACACAGTCCTCACCGTATTCTCCTTGAGCTAAGGTCACACAGACCTCGCCCAATCACTCGTGGTAAGTCTTCAGGTGACTTCCGAACCTTCACAAACTCGGTCACTCGGCGATCCATAATTCCTCTTGGATGATCTAGACCTTGACGCCTAACCGTCTGGAAGAAGCACAGTCTTCAAAGGAAACAAGCGTCGGATCCACGCAGGATCAATCTCTTCAGTGATGATCAATCACTTTGTGGTTTTATATGTTTGGGTTTGGGATTTCCTCACTTGATGATTTTCAATCAAAGTCCTAAGAGGATGGATTGCTCTCAAATGACAAGTGTCAGTTTCTCTCGGAGCAACAAACCAGCTAGTGGTTGTAGGGGGCGGCTATTTATAGTCGGGGAGAAGCCCGGCATGATAAGACATAAATGGCCTTGTCTCATATGACCGTTAGGTCGGTAGATATTTTGGGACAGCTGGCGCGTAGCACAGCAACGGTCGGAATATTTGAGGTTCGAATTCCTCAGGGCTATCATGTTCCTCACTTTGTAGGCAATCTGCACTGGCGAATTCCTAACTCTTCAGTCAGAATAAATTCCTCAGAGACCAGAAGAACTTCGTCTCTGTCACTGAAGAATATGACTGAACTGTGCGAGATTTCCAATGGCTTCACTCGAAAGGATTGGTAGGTGTAGGATTTTGAGTTGAGCATCACATGGAAATTTTTCCTTAGTATTTCCTCGACCCCCTTTAACAGTACGGTGTTTCCTATGACTCAAGTAAGAGAAAATGAAACTACAAAAACAAAAGTCTTCACGCTTCATGTTCCTCAAATGATTACCAAGTCTTCTAGGTCACACCAATTTCTTCACTTTCAAAGTCTTCAGAAAGTCTTGAGAAATACAAAGTCTTCAGTTGAAGAACTTCATGTTTAGGGGTCGACATTCTCTGTAAATATCAAACTCCTCATAGACTTATAGACCTGTGTACACTCACAAACTCATCAGTCCCTTAACCTATAAGTCTTCAATACACCAAAATCACTAAGGGGCACTAGATGCACTTACACATTCCGCTTCAGCTTCTCCAGCAACCAGAATGTCTTTCGCCTCTATCTTTATAGTCTTTAGTACAACTGTGGTTCATCATTCTTTACTTGGTGCTTCTGTAGTTCTTCAGTATATGTACATGTGCATCAAATTATGCATTTCGTGGTTGAACCTATATTTGTAATAAACCTAGCTAGATATGAAATAAGTGATTTCCTACTTTCAACTTCAAAAAGGTGATTTTTCAATTAGGGATTAATTAGGGATTACACTGCACACGCTTTGCAAAAGCGAAACATCTGCGATAGATGTGGAGATCAGACACGTTTCTAGGATGTCACATCCTAGTTAGCCATGCATTAGAGTGTTGCATCATGTTTACTCTTTCATCAGAAACCTGAAATGGGGATGACAGAACCCCCAGTCCCCTCTGAAACCAATTAGGGTTTACTAAAAACTTTTTCAATGAACCTGAAATGCCCTTCTAAAATGCCCATCATTTTTGTCTTGGTTCAGAACCTCTGCCAAAAGTGGTGCACATTTTCCTAGGTCATCCTAGGGTTTTTGATTTAACTCATAAGTATTTGAATTTGGGCATTTAAAATTATATAAAATATTTAAATGCTCAAACAACTCCAAACTAAAATGTTTCATGTTGGAAATAATCCAACTATGGACCAGGAGTAGTTTGGTGATTTTTGGAGTTGCCTAAGTATTTTATTAAATTCAACAAAGTTGCAGAAGTATTAAAAAACAGAAAACAGAAAGAAAATGGAAAAGGCTTACCTGGCGCCCAGCACCCGGCCCACCTGCCGGCCCAGCCCAGCACCGCGCCAGCGAGCTGCTTGCCGGCCAGGCAGGCAGGCAGGTGCTCGACGGCGAGCACCGCATGGGTGCCACGCACCTGCTCGCCGCCTCGCCGCCTCCCTCGCCCGGCTAACGCCGTGAATCGGCCTCCCTCTCTCCCCCGAACCCCCCAGACACCCCCTCTCCTCTCCAGCTCCTCTCCCTCGCTCTCCCACGCCATGGCCGACGCCATCGCCGCCACCCCCTCGCCGTAGCCACGCCCTCCGTCAACCCCACGCCGTGCCGCCGTGTCCAGGAGCTTCGCCGCCGTCCACTTCATCGAGCTAGCCGAGCCCCGTGTGCTCGAGCGGCCCGAGACCACCGCACCGACCTCGCCCGAGCTCGCCGTCGCCGGAGATCCCCTTCAACGCCGTCGCCGCCTCAGCTCGTCCCCGACCTCGCCGGTGGCCTCTACGGGAGCGCTGTGAGCCTAGCTACCCCTCCGACCCTCTCTCTCTCATTCCCGAGCCGTGTAGCCACCGCACGAAGATCACACGCACGCACCGCCGCGGATCTCGTCGCCGACGTGCTTCCGGCCATCCTCCGGCCAACCCGCGGCGTCCAACGCACTCACCACGCTGCGTTAGGCCCAACCGTGCACTCCCCGCACCTCACCGATCCCCCTAGCGACAAGTTCGACTTTGGCCGAACTCCGGTGGCCGCCAAAGTCGTCGCCGGCGCCAACTCCGGCCACCCCGACCCCAACGGACTCCACCAAGAGCTGCGGCTCGACCTCAGCTCCGCTCCGGTGCCCTCCGCGGCTCGTTTGGTTGCCGGAACGGCAAAAATCACTTCCGCCGCCGCGTCGGGCTCGCCGGCGGATAAACGCCGGTGCAGCCGACCCGGGTTTGACCATGGGTGGGCCCTGGTTGACTCCCCTGAGTCAATGACAGGTGGGGCCCAGCCCTGTTAATTAAACATGTTTAGTTTTAATTAAACTTTAATTAAAATAATCACCCTGACATGCGGGACCCACTGTCAGGTTTGACCCTGACGTGTTCCGTTGACCTGCTGACGTCACATTGACGTCAGGCTGACGCAATAATGATTTTCTGGAATTATTCTAATATAGGAAATTCCAGAATATAATTTAAACTTCAAAAATTCATAACTTTTATTCTGTAACTCCTAATCAGACAAATTATATATGAAAAATGATCAGAAAAATCCAATCTATCCATCTGTACTATTTTAATGCATGAATAAATAAGTTAACTTGATGTTTAATGCAGAACAAGGAAAAATAAGTTAACTTGATGTTTAAAGGGCCATGTTTGAGTTTGAAATTTGAATCTTTGATTCAAATTGGTTCAAACCCTTCTGGTCTTAGTTGCATTAGCCCACCACACTCATATTGCTATGTTTCATGTATGCATCATATTGTTGCACATTGTTTGGTGATGGTTGTATATCAGTGTTCTTGCGGCAGGATCTGCCTCCGAGGAGTACCGTGATTACCCTAACGAAGAACCGTATCAGTGCATCGAATCATCAGGCAAGCAACCAACCATTTGATCATATCGATACAATCCCATGTTCTCGCTCCTGCTCTCTTTTACTGCATTAAGACAACGCGTTTCAAACTGCTGTGTGTTACGGTAGTTGAACCCATTTCCTCTGCATGACCTGTCATTGCCACAGTAACTAGATGAAACCCACTAGCATGTGTAGGAGTTGATTGAGCCATATGTATGTGTTGTTCCTACCTTGCTATGCCTGCTATGCTTAGAGTCGTGTCAAGTCTGGTTCATCTGGGTGATGGGCTAGAGTGAAATGATTATGTCGGTAATGAGAGTGGTGTGGTGAACACGATTTGGTAAAAGTATCGATGAGAGGCCATGTAGGAGTACATGGTGGGTTGTTTCATTGAAGCCGACCTTAAGCACTGAGATCTGTATGTGTGATTTAAGAATCAGCTACTACCATGCATTGGGCCCGAAACCAATGGACCCTCTCGGCTTCTTATTCACCCTAGTTCTCCGTCCAGGAGTTGCAAGTAGTTTCTGGTGTTTGTAGCCTACTGGAGGCCGTGGACAGCGCTGACCGTAGGGGTGGGCTGTGATGCGGTAGGTACGTGGCACGGTGTACCGAATACCCGTTAGGTATCTCGGGAACCCTGTTCACATCGTTCGGGGCCGTATGGGAAACCTCGGCCGGACTCCCTGCGGATGGAACCTGGATAGGCGATAAACCTGGACTGGACGCTTAGGTGATTAGGTAGGTCGTGGCCGACACCCACGTTGGGCTTCCGCTTGAAGGTTGCCGAGTACATGTCGTGTAAACGACGGTAAGAGGTGAGAGCGTGTATGAAGAAGTACACCCCTGCAGGGTTATCATGATCTATTTGAATAGCCGTGTCCGCGGTAAAGGACTACTTGGTTGCCTATACAGTTCATAGACAAGTAAATGGAAACTGCTAAAAGCCTCAAGATAAGTGTGAGTGCCGAGGATGGCTCTTCCGTAGGGAGACGGAGGTGGATCCTCGGTAGTGTATTGAAGTGGTGAGTAATGGACTCGTGTGCGCAAAACCATTTCAAGTTGGAGTCTCGTAGGTTAGCCTAGCCAAGAGTCAAAGTTGGCTTGCAGCAATAACTCCACCAACCCTTCTTGATAATATGCATGTACGTAGGTTCTGATGTAAGTCTTGCTGAGTACCTTTGTACTCATGTTGCTATAATTTACATTTTACAGAAGACGCTGCAACCCCTTCTGATGGGTTCTACGTAGACGTTGACATCAACGAGTAGGCTAAAGGCCCAGGTGGTGATCCTGAGCTTGTGAAGGACCACGTAGTATAGCTAGGCTTTCCAAGCCTCTTTTATTTTACTAGTTGTCTGTACTCAGACAAGTTACTTCCGCTACTGGTTTGTATGACTGTATGACTTGAATGCTGGGTCGTGAGACCCGTACCTTGTGTATGTTATGTATGGTTCTCTGAGCCTTAAATAAAGTACTTGTGTCGTAGAGTCATGTTGTGATGCCGTGTTGTATTTGCACATATCGAGCATATTGTGTGTATGATTGAAATGCTTGGTATGTGTGGGATCTGACTATCTAGTTGTTTATCTTTAGTAGCCTCTCTTACCGGGAAATGTCTCCTAGTGTTACCGCTGAGCCATGGTAGCTTGCTACTGCTCTGGAACACTTAGGCTGGCCGGCATGTGTCCTTCTTCCTTCCGGTGTCTGTCCCTTCGGGGAAATGTAACGCATTGAGTACCGGAGTCCTGTTAGCCCGCTACAGCCCGGTTTACCGGAGTCCTGCTAGCCCAGTGCTACAGCCCGGACCCACTTGCTGATGACCGACACATTCGAAGCTGGGTCATGGATGCCTGTCCCTGTAGGTCTGTGCCACTTTGGGTTTACGACTAGTCATGTCAGCCCGGGCTCCTTATCATATGGATGCTAGCGACACTATCATATACGTGAGCCAAAAGGCGCAAACAGTCCCGGGCAAAGGTAAGGCAACACCCGTGGGGATACCGTGCGTGAGGTCGCAAAGTGATATGAGGTGTTACCGGCTAGATCGATGTGACATCGAGTCGGGGTCCTGACAGCGTTGGCATCAGAGCCGGACTGCCTGTAGGTTCTCCAAGCCAAACTGGTCGATGTTGAGTCTAGAAATTCTTTAGTTATATGTAGGGGAATTGTTTGTGGGTTGGAACGTAAGGCTCTTTTTACTCCTTTATCTTATGACATTCTGATCTGAGTCAGTCTATTCTTCCACCGGGGGTTAAGGAATTAGGATCTATTCTCTCTATCAGGATCACGCGTTACTAATCAGTAGTACCTTATAGGGTTGATGGATACAAGCCTACTTCAGTTCTTCTACCACGTTATGTTGTTAGGATGGTTTCAGAACTTTGATATGATGATGTTGAGTGTGTATGAAATCCTTTGTCAAATGTCTCAAAATCCTTCTTGAGCATTTACAGCTGTTATGCTGCCGAAATTTTGCTAGAAATTCTAATGCCTTTGCATTATGATTGTGCTTTCAGATGGCCACTCGCGACCTCAATCAAGTGGTTCGCCTGACTCGATGCCTAGATGTACCCGGCCATACTGCCATGTTGGTCAGGGTAATGACTGAGGCTGGATACCGTTGGTATCCTGAGTACACGGTCGAAGAGCAATTCCGAGACTTTAATCAAAGCCAGTATCTCTGCACTGTCAGGATATTTCCATCTTATCCTGGGTCCACCGAGCCCCTTCACTGCTCCTATGGACTCGGGGTTACTATTGAGATGGCTGTGCAGGACGCCGCCTACTCTATGATGACCATCATGCGAGTCAGATCTGGACTATTTCGGGACTCTGATTTCCGGTATATGCCAGGATCACTTCCGGGAGCACAAGGGTATCTTCAGGCTATCTATGCTGACCCCACTCAGGAGGATTCACGGACTCGCACCACTGCTGAGATGCTCGAGGATAAGGACCGTGAAAATCGGGCCTTGAGGTTAGAGCTCTTCAATACCCGTGCTGACCACTGGGCCACATTGACTCGGTTCGCACCGGCGGTGCAAGCTGGATATTCGGATATGCGCGATCTCTATCCTGTGAGATCTGCTCTGCCAGACGTGATGGGTTGGCGTGATGTAGGAGGCATCACCCCACCTCGCGGTCCCCGCGGGCCACCTTCTGTTGGTCCAAGACCTCATCCTAGTCCCTATGGTCCACAAGCTCCGCGAGATCGTCTGTTTCCGGATGATCATGTTGAGCTTCCAGGCTATGGAGGTGACTTCTACAAGGACTACTATGGATCGGTCTGAGTTAGTGGTAGTATCACTAGTTCGCACTATCTGTGTCGTCTATCGTCCCGTGTGACTCGTGGGATATGACCTAGTTTGTACTCTTTCCGGAGGTGTAGAAAAATAATGTATAGGAGCTTGGGATGCCTCCGATGAGATGTAATCCTCTTTTCACCGTAATAGTACTTTGTTTGGTCTTGTACTAAACCCTGTATGGTGTGTATGACGATGGAATAAAGAAGCAGTTTCTGTATCTACCATGTCATACGGATGATCATCTTGCATTTCGAGTTATTCCTTACATTTTGTATCCTATGTCGGAATTTTATCATCCTGACCAAATCATTGTCTTGTTTACCTAGGATGGTCAACACGCACACTAACCCTGCTCCTCAAGAGCAGGCCGAAGGCAGTGAAGTCAGGGATGCAAATCTGCCTTATCCTCCTTCCCTAGCCGAGGTTATGATGGAAGCTGAGAGAAACAAGCGGGAGACCAACCGTTTGTTGGAGCGTATTGAACAGAACACAGCACACCATCAGAGGACTAACGTGGTGTCACTCAGTGATTTTATCAAATTACATCCACCCACGTTCCACCACTCCGTCGAGCCTCTCGACGCTGATGACTGGCTTCGCAGTATCTCTCACAAGCTGCGTTCCGCGCTAGTAGCTGAGGCTGACAAGGTCACCTTTGCTGCATATCATCTTGAAGGCCCCGCCAGTCTATGGTGGGAGAATTATGGAGCTATGCGCCCAGCGGGCCATGTCACTACTTGGGCTGAATTTAGTGAGGCTTTCCGTGAACATCACATTCCGGAGGGTCTCATGGACCGTAAACGTGAGGAATTTTGCAATTTCACCCAAGGCCGACTCTCTGTGGATGCTTACAGCAGGGAGTTTGGTAACCTCGCATGATATGCAACTGAGGAAGTTTCTACTGATGCCAAGAAGCAAGCAAGGTTCCGTAAGGGACTTAGTCCTGAGCTTCGCCGCGACCTCCGTCTGCATGAGTGCACATCTTTTCAGAAACTTGTTAACAAAGCCATCAGTGCTGAAACTGGTCAGACTGATTATGACGCAACACGCAAGCATGGCCGTGACATGGGTTCCTCATCCGGTGCTGGTCCTCAGAAGCGCCGTGTGTGGGTGCCCAACACCGCCCCGCCACCCAGGTTCACACCGAGGCCATCTTTCCACGCGCCTCGCCCTGTTCAACAGTCTGCTCCAGCCAAGCCCTATGGGGGTCCAACCAACAATGCTCCTCCACGTACCAGTTCCGTGACTTGTTTCAAGTGTGGGGAATCTGGCCACTATATGCGTGAGTGTCCCCAAACCAACCCCAACCAATCTGCTAAAGCTGTTGGCCGTGGCAAGCCGACAGGAAAAGTGTTCCACGCCAAGCCGGCCACCGCTACACGTGGCCATGTCAACTGTATCTCAGCCGAGGAAGCTCAAGAGGATCCCAACGTCGTTCTTGGTACGCTTCTTGTTAATTGCCACCCGGCATCTGTTCTTTTCGATACAGGAGCCTCTCATTCTTTTATATCCGAAAATTATGCTCGTTTGCATAACATCGCATTCTGTGACATGCCAACCTCTATGGTAATTCAAACTCCGGGATCCAAATGTCAAACTTCTAGAGTAAGCCATGGAAATGAAATCCAAGTCGACAGACTAGTTTTCCTCGCATCTTTGATAGCCCTTAAATCTTCAGATATTAATATCATTTTGGGTATGGACTGGATGTCAGCTCATCAAGCCAAAATTGATTGCTTCTCTAGGACTGTTCAACTCACCCATCCTTCGGGGAAGATAGTCAATGTCTTGACCCGAATAGCCAAGCGACAGTTATATTCTCTTAACGCCAGCCCTTTGCCAGACCTTGAGGACGTTCCGGTAGTCCGTGACTTCCCGGATGTCTTCCCAGAAGAATTGCCAGGTGTTCCACCTGACAGGGATGTTGAGTTCGTAATAGACCTCATTCCAGGAACCGTTCCGATTGCTAGAAGACCCTATAAGATGGCACCACTAGAACTAGCCGAGCTTAAGAAACAACTCGATGAGTCCTTGAAAAAGGGTTTCATCCGACCTAGTTCATCTCCGTGGGCTTGCCCCGTCCTCTTCGTCAAGAAGAAGGATGGTACGGACCGGATGGTTGTAGATTATCGACCTGTCAATTTGGTCACAATCAAGAACAAATATACGCTCCCTAGGATCAATGACCTGTATGATCAGCTCGCTGGATCCTCAGTCTTCTCCAAGATGGATTTGAGGTTGGGCTACCATCAAATCAAAATCAGAAACGGGGACATCCCTAAAACGGCCTTTGTTACTCGTTATGGGCAATACGAGTACACCGTCATGTCCTTCGGATTAACCAACGCTCCAGCCACCTTTTCTCGGTTAATGAACTCAATCTTCATGGAGTATTTGGATAAATTCGTCGTAGTTTATCTCGATGATATACTCATCTACTCTAAGAACGAGGAAGAACATGCCGAACATCTAAGGCTAGTGTTGAAGAAACTTCGAGAGCATCGCCTTTATGCCAAGTTTTCCAAATGTGAATTTTGGTTGTCAGAAGTGACCTATCTGGGTCATGTAATATCTGGTAAAGGTATTGCTGTTAACCCTGAGCGAGTTCAAGCTGTCCTTAATTGGACTCCACCTGAATCGGTCAAGCAAGTTCGGAGTTTTCTGGGCTTAGCGAGCTATTGTCGTCGCTTTGTCGAGAACTTCTCCAAAGTTGCCAAACCTCTAACCGAACTCCTCAAGAAAGATAAGAACTTCGAATGGACTCCACAATGTGAGCACAGCTTTCAGGAACTGAAAAGACGCCTGACTTCTGCTCCCGTACTGGTACCGCCAGACTTCTCCAAGGACTTTGTTATCTACTGCGACGCCTCGCGACAAGGACTAGGTTGCATTCTCATGCAAGATCGACACGTAATTGCCTACGCTTCACGGCAATTGCACCCACATGAGGAGAATTATCCTACTCATGATCTAGAGCTTGCAGCCTTAGTCTATGCACTCAAGACCTGGCGACATTACCTCCTCGGTAACCGTTGCGAAATATTCACTGATCACCAAAGTCTGAAGTACATTTTCACCCAACTGGATTTGAATCTCAGGCAAAGACGTTGGGTTGAGTTGATCACAGACTTCGACTTAGGAATAACCTACACCCCAGGGAAAGCCAACGTCATGGCTGATGCGCTAAGTCGTAAATCTTATTGTAACAACCTGATGTTACAACAAAGTCAACCGCTTCTCCATGAGGAATTTCGGAAGCTTAACCTTCACATTGTTCCTCAAGGTTTTCTTTCCACCTTGGTGGCAAAACCTACCCTTACGGATCAGATCATCAAAGCACAGAAGGTAGATCCGGGAATCTCCCGCATCAAGAGAAACATCAAGAAAGGAATTGCGAATTGTTTCTCCATTAATGATCAAGGAGTCGTATACTTCGGGAATCGACTAGTGGTTCCCAAAGTGCGAAACCTGAGGCGATTGATCCTTAAGGAAGCTCATGAATCTCCTCTCACCATTCATCCCGGTAGTACTAAGATGTATCAGGACCTACGCCAGAGGTTCTGGTGGACTAGGATGAAGAGAGAAATTGCTCAGTATATTGCTAATTGCGACGTTTGTCGTCGTGTAAAAGCAGAGCATCAACGGCCTGCTGGCACCCTTCAACCCTTAGCTATTCCTGAATGGAAATGGGATAAAATTGGTATGGATTTCATTACCGGTTTTCCCAGGACCAAGAGAGGGAATAATGCTATTTTCGTCGTTGTCGATCGTCTTTCCAAAGTAGCCCATTTCCTACCTGTTCGTGAGAGTATAACCGCTAGTCAGCTGGCAGACTTATACATCTCCCGGATAGTGTCTCTCCATGGTGTTCCTTTGGAAATTAACTCGGATCGAGGAAGTATCCGCTTTCCACCCTCAGTCGAGTGGTCAAGTGGAACGCGTCAACCAGATTCTAGAAGACATGCTTCGAGCCTCTGTTATCTCATTAAGAATGGATTGGGAGAAGTGCCTTCCATTTGCCGAATTCGCTTACAACAACAGCTATCAATCTAGCTTGGGTAAAGCCCCTTTTGAAGTTCTCTATGGGCGACGATGTCGAACACCCCTTAACTGGTCAGAGACCGGGGAGAGACAATTCTTTGGCCCGGATATGATTCAAGAAGCAGAAGAGCAAGTTCGCATCGTTCGTGAAAAGTTGAAAACAGCCCAATCCCGTCAAAAGAGTCAATATGACCGAAAACATAAGGCTATGATTTTCGAGGTTGACGAGAAGGCTTACCTTCGGGTTACCCCTCTGAAGGGAACCCATCGTTTCGGTATCAAAGGCAAATTGGCTCCTTGTTACATTGGACCTTTTCGCATTCTCGCCAAACGAGGAGAAGTTGCCTACCAATTGGAACTACCTCCGCACCACTCCAGAGTCCACGATGTCTTCCACGTTTCTCAACTCAGGCGTTGCTTCTCGGATCCTATCCGTGGAGTGGACCACGAAACACTTGATCTCCAAGATAATCTTACATATCGAGAGTAACCCATTCGTATCCTCGATCAGGCCGAGCGTACCACTCGACGTCATAATATCAAGTTTCTCAAAGTACAATGGTCGCACCATTCTGAGGATGAAGCAACTTGGGAAAGGGAGGATCGTCTTCGACTCGAGTATCCCGCCTTCTTCCCGGAGGAACCCAAATCTCGGGACGAGATTCTTTTGAGTGGGGGTGAGTTGTCACATCCTAGTTAGCCATGCATTAGAGTGTTGCATCATGTTTACTCTTTCATCAGAAACCTGAAATGGGGATGACAGAACCCCCAGTCCCCTCTGAAACCAATTAGGGTTTACTAAAAACTTTTTCAATGAACCTGAAATGCCCTTCTAAAATGCCCATCATTTTTGTCTTGGTTCAGAACCTCTGCCAAAAGTGGTGCACATTTTCCTAGGTCATCCTAGGGTTTTTGATTTAACTCATAAGTATTTGAATTTGGGCATTTAAAATTATATAAAATATTTAAATGCTCAAACAACTCCAAACTAAAATGTTTCATGTTGGAAATAATCCAACTATGGACCAGGAGTAGTTTGGTGATTTTTGGAGTTGCCTAAGTATTTTATTAAATTCAACAAAGTTGCAGAAGTATTAAAAAATAGAAAACAGAAAGAAAATGGAAAAGGCTTACCTGGCGCCCAGCACCCGGCCCACCTGCCGGCCCAGCCCAGCACCGCGCCAGCGAGCTGCTTGCCGGCCAGGCAGGCAGGCAGGTGCTCGACGGCGAGCACCGCATGGGTGCCACGCACCTGCTCGCCGCCTCGCCGCCTCCTCGCCCGGCTAACGCCGTGAATCGGCCTCCCTCTCTCCCCCGAACCCCCCAGACACCCCCTCTCCTCTCCAGCTCCTCTCCCTTGCTCTCCCGCACCATGGCCGACGCCATCGACGCCACCCCCTCGCCGTAGCCACGCCCTCCGTTAACCCCACGCCGTGCCGCCGTGTCCAGGAGCTTCGCCGCCGTCCACTTCATCGAGCTAGCCGAGCCCCGTGTGCTCGAGCGGCCCGAGACCACCGCACCGACCTCGCCCGAGTTCGCCGTCGCCCGAGATCCCCTTCAACGCCGTCGCCGCCTCAGCTCGTCCCCGACCTCGCCGGTGGCCTCTACGGGAGCGCTGTGAGCCTAGCTACCCCTCCGACCCTCTCTCTCTCATTCCCGAGCCGTGTAGCCACCGCACAAAGATCACACGCATGCACCGCCGCGGATCTCGTCGCCGACGTGCTTCCGGCCATCCTCCGGCCAACCCGCGGCGTCCAACGCACTCACCACGCTGCGTTAGGCCCAACTGTGCACTCCCCGCACCTCACCGATCTCCCTAGCGACAAGTTCGACTTTGGCCGAACTCCGGTGGCCGCCAAAGTCGTCGCCGGCGCCAACTCCGGCCACCCCGACCCCAACGGACTCCACCAAGAGTTGCGGCTCGACCTCAGCTCCGCTCCGGTGCCCTCCGCGGCTCGTTTGGTTGCCGGAACGGCAAAAATCACTTCCGCCGCCGCGTCGGGCTCGCCGGCGGCTAAACGCCGGTGCAGCCGACCCGGGTTTGACCACGGGTGGGCCCTGGTTGACTCCCCTGAGTCAATGACAGGTGGGGCCCAGCCCTGTTAATTAATCAGGTTTAGTTTTAATTAAACTTTAATTAAAATAATCACCCTGACATGCGGGACCCACTGTCAGGTTTGACCCTGACGTGTTCCGTTGACCTGCTGACGTCACACTGACGTCAGGCTGACGCAATAATGATTTTCTGGAATTATTCAAAATAGGAAATTCCAGAATATAATTTAAACTTCAAAAATTCATAACTTTTATTTTGTAACTCCAAATCAGACAAATTATATATGAAAAATGATCAGAAAAATCCAATCTATCCATCTGTACTATTTTCATGCATGACTAAATAAGTTAACTTGATGTTTAATGCAGAACAAGGAAAAATACTTTAAAGGGCCATGTTTGAGTTTGAAATTTGAATCTTTGATTCAAATTGGTTCAAACCCTTCTGGTCTTAGTTGCATTAGCCCAACACACTCATATTGCTATGTTTCATGCATGCATCATATTGTTGCACATTGTTTGGTGATGGTTGTATATCGGTGTTCTTGCGGCAGGATCTGCCTCCGAGGAGTACTGTGATTACCCTAACGAAGAACCGTATCAGTGCATCGAATCATCAGGCAAGCAACCAACCATTTGATCATATCGATACAATCCCATGTTCTCGCTCCTGCTCTCTTTTACTGCATTAAGACAACAGGTTTCAAACTGCTGTGTGTTACGGTAGTTGAACCCATTTCCTCGGCATGACCTGTCATTGCCACAGTAACTAGATGAAACCCACTAGCATGTGTAGGAGTTGATTGAGCCATATGTATGTGTTGTTCCTACCTTGCTATGCCTGCTATGCTTAGAGTCGTGTCAGGTCTGGTTCATCTGGGTGATGGGCTAGAGTGAAATGATTATGTCGGTAATGAGAGTGGTGTGGTGAACACGATTTGGTAAAGGTATCGATGAGAGGCCATGTAGGAGTACATGGTGGGTTGTTTCATTGAAGCTGACCTTAAGCACTGAGATCTGTATGTGTGATTTAAGAATCAGCTACTACCATGCATTGGGCCCGAAACCAATGGACCCTCTCGGCTTCTTATTCACCCTAGTTCTCCGTCCAGGAGTTGCAAGTAGTTTCTGGTGTTTGTAGCCTACTGGAGGCCGTGGACAGCGCTGACCGTAGGGGTGGGCTGTGATGCGGTAGGTACGTGGCACGGTGTACCGAATACCCGTTAGGTATCTCGGGAACCCTGTTCACATCGTTCGGGGCCGTATGGGAAACCTCGACCGGACTCCCTGCGGATGGAACCTGGATAGGCGATAAACCTGGACTGGAGGCTTAGGTGATTAGGTAGGTCGTGGCCGACACCCACGTTGGGCTTCCGCTTGAAGGTTGCCGAGTACATGTCGTGTAAACGACGGTAAGAGGTGAGAGCGTGTATGAAGAAGTACACCCCTGCAGGGTTATCATGATCTATTTGAATAGCCGCGTCCGCGGTAAAGGACTACTTGGTTGCCTATACAGTTCATAGACAAGTAAATGGAAACTGCTAAAAGCCCCAAGATAAGTGTGAGTGCCGAGGATGGCTCTTCCGTAGGGAGACGGAGGTGGATCCTCGGTAGTGTATTGAAGTGGTGAGTAATGGACTCGTGTGCGCAAAACCATTTCAAGTTGGAGTCTCGTAGGTTAGCCTAGCCAAGAGTCAAAGCTGGCTTGCTGCAATAACTCCACCAACCCTTCTTGATAATATGCATGTACGTAGGTTCTGATGTAAGTCTTGCTGAGTACCTTTGTACTCATGTTGCTATAATTTACATTTTACAGAAGACGCTGCAACCCCTTCTGATGGGTTCTACGTAGACGTTGACATCAACGAGTAGGCTAAAGGCCCAGGTGGTGATCCTGAGCTTGTGAAGGACCACGTAGTATAGCTAGGCTTTCCAAGCCTCTTTTATTTTACTAGTTGTCTGTACTCAGACAAGTTACTTCCGCTGCTGGTTTGTATGACTGTATGACTTGAATGCTGGGTCGTGAGACCCGTACCTTGTGTATGTTATTTATGGTTCTCTGAGCCTTAAATAAAGTACTTGTGTCGTAGAGTCATGTTGTGATGCCGTGTTGTATTTGCACATATCGAGCATATTGTGTGTATGATTGAAATGCTTGGTATGTGTGGGATCTGACTACCTAGTTGTTTATCTTTAGTAGCCTCTCTTACCGGGAAATGTCTCCTAGTGTTACCGCTGAGCCATGGTAGCTTGCTACTGCTCTGGAACACTTAGGCTGGCCGGCATGTGTCCTTCTTCGTTCCGGTGTCTGTCCCTTCGGGGAAATGTCACGCATTGAGTACCGGAGTCCTGTTAGCCCGCTACAGCCCGGTTTACCGGAGTCCTGCTAGCCCAGTGCTACAGCCCGGACCCACTTGCTGATGACCGACACGTTCGAAGCTGGGTCATGGATGCCTGTCCCTGTAGGTCTGTGCCACTTTGGGTTTACGACTAGTCATGTCAGCCCGGGCTCCTTATCATATGGATGCTAGCGACACTATCATATACGTGAGCCAAAAGGCGCAAACGGTCCCGGGCAAAGGTAAGGCAACACCCGTGGGGATACCGTGCATGAGGTCGCAAAGTGATATGAGGTGTTACCGGCTAGATCGATGTGACATCGAGTCAGGGTCCTGACATAGGATCCACTACGTGTGCAATAAATCTCCACTCCACACACGATCAGCCAAGAAACAACGTGTGCGATTAACAACAGCATCACACACAATTCTTTCTTATTAAATGTTTGCGATAGTCATCTTACCACACACGCTTCGAAATTATTGACTGTTCATCATGTTGTGCGCATCGCAAACGTTTGGTACTTGGATTATCTGTGTGGGTTGTACATACTAACGGAAACGTATTCCTTTGGAGGGACTGTGTGGAATGTACATACGAACGAAAACGTTTAGCGGGGGCTGACTGTGTGGGATGTACTTACGACCGGAAATGATTTCGCCTGTATAATTGGTTTTTAGCAGTACTGTACGTATAACCGTATTTGCTCGCTCGCCGGTCGCACACGACCTCATTTTGCCGAGCGTGTGTGCCAGGAAGGCATATCCCCGACAGTTTCTGGGTCGTGTGGGAAGGACCCCCTAATCTCCCACACTCACTAGGCGACGGTTCCAAATGCCATCGCAGAAAGGTTTTTAAAACCGTTTGTATAGCACCGACGCGTACTAGTGATAAGCACAATCAAGAGTTGGCAAGTGACCAATCAAATTTCTGGGCAAACCACTAATGATAAGATTAATGATTCTAAGGTTGCGGATCATGTCAATAGACTCATCCGGGGTAGGATGCAAGGGATCAACAAGGGGTTCACAGGGAGTAGTAATGTACTTGTTCAAATCATAATCATAATATCCCAAGCATCTCATTTTTGCACTCACTAAAGAACTCTCCATCAAGCATATGCACTATACGTCTAAGATTCCCCAACATAGACTCATCCATCTTCCTCCAAAGGTGATTAAACTAAAGCAATGGAGACCAAATCTCTGATACCAATTAAAAGGATCGAGAAGAGGTGTCTAGAGGGGGGTGATTAGACCCTCAACGAGTAAAGTTGGCAGTCTTTAAGTTTTTCAAGTTGGGGTTGGAAATTATTATAATTTCAACCATACACAATACAATTCAAGCAAGCATGCAAAGATTATATGAGCAGCGGAAAGTAAAACATGCAACTTGCAAGAAATTAAAGGGATGGGATTGGAGTGTGCAAACGCAATTGGAGACACAGAGTTTTTGGCGTGGTTCCGATAGGTGGTGGTATCATACATCCACGTTGATGGATACTTCAACCACGAAGGGTAACGGCTGCGCGTGTCCAGGGAGGGCTCCACCCACGAAGGGTCCAATAAGAAGCAACCTTGTCTATCCCACCATGGTCATCGCCCACGAAGGACTTGCTTGACTTGGGTAGATCTTCACGAAGTAGGCAATCTCCTTGCCCTTACAAACTTCTTGGTTCAACTCCACAATCTTGACGGAGGCTCCCAAGCGACATTTAACCAATCTAGGAGACACCACTCTCCAAAAGGTAATAGATGGTGTGTTGATGATGAACTTCTTGCTCTTGTGCTTCAAATGATAGTCTCCCCAACGCTCAACTTTCTCTCATAATTTGGCTATGGTGGAAAGATGATTTGAGCGGGAAGCAGCTTTGGAAGGCTAGAGATCAAGATTCATATGGTTGGATAGGAATATCTTGGTCTCAACACATTAGTAGGTGGTTCTCTCTCAGAAAATGAGTAGTGGAAGTGTAGGTATGTTCTGATGGCTTTCTCCACGAATGAAGAGTGGGTGGAGGGGTATATATAGCCTCCACACAAAATCTAACCGTTACACACAGATTCTCAAACTCGGTGGGACCAGATCATGAAACCCGATCAGACCGATTCAGGTCAAAATATGAATGTTACGATTTTCGGTGGGATCGATAAGATCAACTCGATGGAACCGATGTGCTAGGGTTAGGGTAAAACCTCATCTCGGTTTGACCGATTATAAAAACTCGGTGAGATCGATTTTGGTAATAAGAAAAACAGAGAGTTGGCAAGCAATATCGATGAGATCGAAATTATTGCAACAGGCAACAGAGAGTCTGCAAGCCCATCTCGGTGAGACCGAGATACCATCGGTGAGTCCGAAGTTATTAGGTTTTTTGGCAGTGGCTATGTCAAATGAACTCGGTGGCGCCAGATAGATCAAATTGGTGGGGCCGAGTTTGACTTTTAGGTTTAGGACATACGTGGAAATGGGAAAGTGGTTTAGGGTTTTGGAGCATATCACTAAGCACTTTGAGCAAGCAAGCCATGAAGCAACACCTCATCCCCTTTTTATAGTATTGGCTTTCCTATAGACTCAATGTGATCTTGGACCACTAAAATGAAAATGTAGAGTCTTGAGCTTTTGCCAATGTTTGTCCTTAGCATATTGAAGGGGTTCCACATCCTCTTGTCCATGCCACTCCAATGTTGAACTTATCTGAAATATACTAGATAAAAGTGTTAGTCCAACAAGAGATATTTTGACATTAATTATCAAAATCACCCAGGGAGCACTTGTGCTTTCAGGAGGGACCCCTCGCGGTTTCCTTTCCTATTCTTTTTTCTTATGTTTTTGTTCCTTCTGTCTCCATCACGGAGCTGGCTGCCAGTGGTTGGGACTTTGACTTTCGTCGGGTCCTATCTCCTCTAGAGTTGGATGATTGGCATCGGCTTGTTGCCCTCCTCCCTGTGCTCTCGGAGGCTCGGGATGTGGCTTCGTGGCCTCATTCTGCCTCTGGCTGTTTTTCTGTTAAGTCTTGTTATCGTGTTTTGTCTTCTGGCTTGATTGTCTCTAAGTGTAAGCCCATCTCGGAAGCTCGTGTGCCTCCTAAAATCAAAATTTTCATGTGGCGAGCTTTGAGGGGCCAGTTCCCTGCTGCTGATCAGATTAAGAAGATACACGGCCCAGGATCGAAGTTTTGCTCATTTTGTGGGAACCTGGAAGATACTAATCACATCTTTTTTCGGTGCTCTCTGGCCCAGCTGCTCTGGAGCTTCCTGAGGGATTGGATGGTTGTGCCATGGACGCCTTCTCACTTTTCTTATCTTCACGCATTGTTGTACCTTTGTCTGGGCAATTCAAGAGATTGCTTTGGTTCTGCTTCTCTGCTATTTGCTAGGCCTTGTGGACAACCAGGAATAAATTCACTACCGGACACGTGTTCTCTAAGAAGGCGGCTAATGTTGTTTTCAAACTTTCTATCCTTTTGCAACGGTGGAAATCTCTGATTAAGGAGCATGACAAGAAGGCGGTGGAGGTTCTCATATCCCATGTGCGTGCTTCGGCAATATCTATTTTTGGAGGTGACCGGGCCAGGGCGCAGCAGTTGCTGCTTATCGTCGTCTTGTTGTCTTAGCTAGTCTGGGTCTCCTTTTGGTTGGCATGTGTGACATGTTGCCGTGTGTGGCAGTTTTAAAACTCTTGGTTGTGTTGTTCGTTTCCTCTGTGCTCTGCGATACGCTTCGTGCTACTTGGTTACCTGATGGCTTTATTAATTTAAAGTCAGGCTTTGCCCTTTTCTCTAAATGAAAGTCTGTAAAGTGCATGGTGTGCTTCGTTATAAACACTGACGTTTCACTGTGTCAATCACCAGTGGAAGAGCTGTGGAAAATTCCTTAGGCGAGCCAAACAGACCAGCTTAAAGGGGACCTCACATTTTTGTCTGTTATGGGACCCTCAGACTTCACTGTTTCATCCTACGCTGGGCGGGACATGGACTCTTTTTGCCCCAATTTAGCTGCGCCCTAGTCAGTCACGAGTTAAGCATTTTTTTCCAACTATTTTCAGCATGAGCGGCATAATGAAAAGTCGTCCCAACTCCGGTTTTCATTTAGGCTAAATACACAGTGAAGCAACTGGTTGTAGGCCGGCCATCTCCGATGGCAACGCATAAATTTCCTCCTACACACGTCCACGAACAGACGGTATCAGTCCATGGACACGGAGGCGAGAGGCTGCCATCCAACGCTTCCCGCATACATTTCAACCCGTATTTGAACTAGCAGAACGAAATTCATGCAAACCACTCGATATTCATCAAAGTTCATATAGAAAATAGCACAAATCATCCATGCATAGCATGCAAATTCTAGGAACACAATGTGTTAAATTCGACTAGATTAACCGGATGCCCAATAAGTTTTCCATCAACAGATCATGTTGTCCCACACATACTCCCCTCCAGTTTCATCTAACAGTATGTGTACGTAAATAGTTGTCCCTCTGTCATGTGGTACATCATGGCATCACGTGTAGGTTACATAATGTGTAGACCAATATTGAGTGAACAAATCAATCAACAAGTTAAGCAAGAGGAAGCAAAACTTACGATCTCGTCCTCTGCCGCGTGCAATGGCCACCTTGCGTCCAGCTGATGAACCACATTACAAAACTTGGTAATGCTGGTGTAGATAGCATACCCGTGATACGATAATGACCTCACATTGCGTTGTTGAATGATGTACATGTCGTAGGGCGCAATGTGCTTTCATGCGTGAAACGATTCATGCACTTGCTGCCAAAAGACCCCCCCCCCCTCTTCTCCTGCCTACAAAATCTGCAGATACGGCCAAGCACGCATCGCACAACAACTCATCCTCCATGGTCGAGTAGCTCACCATCCTCCGTACTCTAAAAAATAACATATCATTCGAAAATAAGTTCAATGGTATTTGACCGAACACCTGCCGGGCATGGTGTCCACCATGGAGGTCGTCGACATGGGGGCACAGTCTACCTGGGTACAAACTGCTCCAGGATGGACATCTCCGTCGTAAAGGCAAGCGAGCACGTAGGTGCTGGTTGCAGATGTGTAGCAATGCATCTGTTGCGGCCGGAGACGTACAACAACGGCGGGGGAGGTGGAGGGTGTGAACCCAAAGTAAGTTGGGAGGGGAGGTGGAGTGGAAGGAAATGAGACTGGCAATGGGGATTGGGTGGGCCCAAGGTTTTGGAATCCTACGCGTCAGCTGTCCGGACTGCCGTAAACCTCCCCCGCTTTGTCTCTAATTTGCGAGAGAAAACACGTCCGGACCGCCTTGTGTACCGGTACACGCCCACGTTAGATGGCTTCCGTGGTTAGGACAGCGCGGTTCGGACACCGCGGTCCGAACAGTTTGGGGTCCGATGCCCCGACAAAAAAAAAGCTTAACTCATGAATGACTGAAGTACGGCGCGGCGAAGCGCGCGTCAGTGTGAAGTGAGATGTGAGCATCAAGAGGAGATCCGCTTTAGTAAGGATAGTACGCCTCATACAAAGACAAGATTTGTTTAGGCATTGGATGACAAGTTCACATAATTGTTTTGTCGTTGGGACCCAAAATGAAAATAACAATTTGCCAGTTGTCATTATGTGATCAACATGTCACGATGTGCAGAAAAATGGATAATGATGTGCCGGGCCACGACAAATGCGTGCATCGCATGGCTATTTTCTGCTGGAGTTTAGGGCCAGTTTTTTTGGACAATTCTCCCAGAATTGACCCCCTCCCCAGCTTCTTCCAGAATTGCCACTTAATATTTTTTTACAATTCCTAGCTAGTTAAGGTCTAATTAGCTAGGAATTGTAAAAAAATATTAAGTGGCAATTCTGGGAGAAGCTGGGGAGGGGGTCAATTCTAGAAGAATTGCTCAAAAGAACTGGCCCTTAATCATCGTCACCATCAGAACTATATCATTGAGAAACCAAAGCATTCGTACCCGATTTGCATTATTTCATTTCTTTATTATTATGTATGTACTCGCAGTCAGGGGGGCGGAAACGGGAAATTAACGAAGGAGTCATGGGAATGGACACTGGTGGAAAAAAGGCCTTTGGTCGCGGTTCGCAACTGCCATTAGTCGCGGTTGCGCAACCGCGACCAAATAAGCGCGACTAAAGCCCCCCACCTTTAGTCGCGGCTGCTTAAGAACCGCGACTAACGGCCCGTCCACGTGTGCGCCAGGCGGCCGTCGGGGCGGATGACCTTTAGTCGCGGTTCTTCTGGCCAACCGCGACTAAAGGCCGCCACAGGTTTAGGGTTTTAGCCCCCCCCCCCTAAACCTGTTTTCTGTTTAATTTGTATTGTTTTATTTCTTTTGTGCTTTATTTTAATTTTGAAGGAGTTTCATATATTCTACGGTACTACATACATGCATATGAATGTACAATTTCAAATAAATTTGAAATTAGAACCAAAAAGAATTCAAGAGGAATATACAATATATATTCAATATCATCGGATGACCATATACAATTTTGAACAAGTCTCCATACATGATTTAATGCATATAAAGTTCTACGTCCTCGTAATAGTGTTCTCCTTTAGGATGGAGGACTTCCCTGCTGAACCATCCAGCTAGTTCCTCTTGAAGTGGTCGGAAGCGAGCTTCTGGACTAAGCATCCACCGGAGGTTATTCCTCTGAGCATTGGTATCACTCGGAACCCGCTCAGAGGTGTATCTCCGGATCATCTCACAGACATAGTATCCACATAGATTGGTCTCCGGTGGCTGAATATCCCCAGCATTCTTAGCCTTTGACCTTTTGAATTCTAGCTCTTTTTTGAATTCACCGACCTTTGTATCTACGAACCGTCTCCAAACCCTACGAGGCAAAGAAAATTAAATGAACAAGAGAGTTATTAGTTACTTGATATTAGGAAATGAACGAAATAGGCTGATCGATATAGAGCGCAAATGAATGAAAATAATTACTTCTGCAGCATTCTTCTCATGCCGCCCCAAAGCTTTGGATCCATATTCACAGAGTCGTGGACGAGACATTCTGAGGTGTTAACTTTAATTACTAGCAGAATCCAGTGGAACCTGCGGACACGATACATGCACAGTACGTCATGCATAACTCATCGATTAGCCGGCCACATACCATGCATGGAGTAAACAAAAGAGAATGTGCTCAAGACAGAAACACTCACCCAAAATGGTAAGGAAATAGAATATCACTTTTGAGTTCCTTCTTTGTAAGAAACTGCCACAGGTCTGCCTCCACGTCGGCGGGGTGACGCTCCAACACATGTCCATTAACGATGTGTGGGTCAATGAACCCAACATCATGGATGTTCCTTACTCTGCATTCCTTAATCTTCATTCTGCATGTATAATAGCGGACACAACAATATAGTTAGGACATATATATAGTGCAGGCAATATGAACGAGATGGGGTAGAAATTAATAAATCACTTACAGAACGTAGCAACTGATGATAGATTTATCGAGCTCGCGCAGATTGAAAAGCTGGAACAATTCACTCAGTTCAATTTGTACATAGTAATGTTTGAAGTGATGCTCATGTCTAACTTCCGCATAAATATATTCTTTGGCGTTTTTATTTTTTATGTAACCCTTGTACCATTTCAGCAGACCTTTCATTTGTGGAGGTAGATCCTTTTCCTGCGCAGGCTCGACGAGAGGCCCATTCTTGACATATGTAATTACTACCTCCTTCACTGGCGCCTAATCAAGGCCTAACAGTTCACGAAGAGTAATACCTAAGTTGGCCGCTTGTTCTCTGGCACTCGTTACAGTCAATCCCTGTGCTGCCGCAGCTTGTATGATCTCGGGGGCATCCGGACAGAAGGCTTCCACTATAAGCGGGGCAATCGATTGTTTACTTTGTTCCCCGAGCTGGGCAACTTGTTTCCCGCTTTTTTTACTTTCGGCCTTCTCCCGCTCTTTGTTCTCCTTGAACATGAGTGCCTGCCTGCGAAGTTCACATGCATAGTCGTTAGGCAGATTCTTCGCGGCTTGGGACGGTGTGCTCAAAAATGACTTAGCCCACTTCTTTTGCTCATCAGAAAATACTGGCTTGGGCTCGGGCTCTCTTTTCTTCTTGCAGTCCGCCTTCCATTTCTCCAAATCAGCAGCCGCGGCCGCGTCGACTTCCTCGGCACTACGTTCCCAAGGCCTTGTGGGGAGAGGCTTCAGTGATAGCTCCGGTACCTTTGTGGTCTTAGGTACATAAGGGTCCGGGTTAATAATCCAGGACTGCTTCTGCTTCTTTGCCGGAGGTGGATTGGGGGGCGGCGTCTGATCACCCGCCGGACGAGGACTAGGGGGCGGCGGCTGATCACCCGCCGAACGTTGTGGACTGGGGGGCAGCGTCGGCTGACGTGACGGAGGTATAGGTGAACCGCCACCACCACCACCACCGCCACCACCGCCACCGCCACCACCACCACCGTAGGGGGGTGGACTTGTTTTCCTTGGCGCCTCGCCTGGAAACTTGATAAACTTCTTTTGTCATAGAATGAAATGGCGCTTGACATCTCCAAGTCTTTTCTCCCCTTCAGGTGTAGCAATGTCAATCTCCAGGTCCTCAAACCCTTGGACTATGTCCTCCACCGTGACACGAGCATAGCCATCTTGAATGGGGTTGTTGTGGTGGAGTGCTCCAGGTAAACATGGTAAAGCACTGCCGATGGCTACCTTCATGGACATGTTCCCGATAGGATAATACAGATGACATTCTTTCATCTCCTTTATATCGTCCACGGGGTAGCGAGGAGGCTCCGGTGAAGTAATTTCGACCACCAGAGGCTCCGGTGCAGTAATTTCGACCACCAGAGGCTCCGGTGCAGTAATTTCGATCGTCGGTGCATCTGCACCAGCCGGTGGGGCCTCCGTGGAAGCCACGCTGCTTCTCCGCTGCTGGCTTCCGAGATCCGCTGGATGATCTTCATGCTGCACCCGTGCTGCATCTCTTTCGGCTACTAGTACACTCATGGTTTTCTTCATCACATCCATTTCCGATGCCAACCGCGCCACAACATCTGCTTCCCGATCCATCTTTCTCTTACGGCTTCTGTAACCGTACGGGTCATCGTTCTGGGGGAACCCTATTTTCCACGGAATGTGCCCCATGCCTCGTACACGTCCTCCGTGTTCAGGATTCCCGAGGGCTTTTGTCAGCGCGTCGTTCTCTCTGTTGAACTTGATCTTCCCCTGTTGAGCATCCCTCATTGCGTTAATAAGGGCTTGGGTGGGTTTAATTAATTTGCCCCGGTAAACACACTCCCCTGTCTCCGGGTTCAGCGTTCCCCCATGCCCGTACCACCAGCTTTTGGCCCTTGGGTCCCATCCCTCCGTACCTGGACGGATTCCTCGCGCCCTCAGCTCGTTCTCCATCTTCTCCCACCTAGGCTCCCAAAGGCGATACCCTCCTGGCCCCATAAAATGATTGTACTCCTTCTTAGCCGCATTTTCCTTATTTTTTTCGATATTTGAATGAACTGCTCCGATTTCTTTTGCTTCACAAATTCTGGCCAATCATCTTTCAGTTTCTCATATTGTCCTTTGAAATCCGGAGTCTTGTTCTGCTTGACAAAGTCATGGGCTAGATTTTGCTTGAATTTCCGGAATGCGTCGGCCATCTTATGAAGAGCGAACTGTTTGACTAGCCTCCTCCTCTCCTTATTTTCCTCAATCTTGTTACCCTCCTCATCGAATTTGTTGTATTCCGGAGGTAGAACGAAATGTTCCATAAGCTTCTTGAAGCAATCTTTTTTTGTTCTCTTATCGACAAAAGTGAAACCATCAATTCGTGCCTTCTTTGGCTCATTCCACTCCTGGACGGTGATCGAGACGTTGTCTCTAACAATGGCTCCGCATTGGCTGACAAACTTGGTGGCGTTCTTGCGGGGCTCCAGCGGCCTGCCGGTTGCACTGTCGACAACCTCGATGGTGCATGTTTCTCCTTGTTTCATCGTCTTGGTTGCGCCACGCTTTGACGACGTACTCGATTGTTTCGACGATCCGGCCGAGGGCTAAAATAAGAAAGAGTCGCGCGCGTTAGTACACACATATTTATTCAAATCAGTTAGTTTGTATCACCAGAGGCTCAATGTATATATATACCTCGGCGCCGGAGGTGGTTTCTACTTCCATTTGAAGATCGTCGTTTATCGACGTTTGTTCGGCATCATCTTGCTGACGGCGCCCTTCATCTTCACCGTCAAGGTTCAGATAAGAAGAGATATCATCTTCTTCTTCTCCGGTCGGCACATATAGAATATCGCCGTTTATGATGCCGAACATATGTGCTTCACCGTCCGGATCATAGTTGTCCATAATCGGGTCAGCTCTATCGTCCGCCATTATGTCAGTCCTGAAAACATGTAGTAAAAACAAATTAATTAAGTGAAGAAGGGGGGCGGTGGCGGTGGCGGTGGCGAAAGGGCGGTGGCAAAAGGAGGGGGCGAGGAAGGGGTGGGAGAGGGTGTCGCGGTAGAGCGCGAGACGGGGCGGCACGAATGTCATTTTGTGAAGAAACTTTGCAAGCAATTAAACATTTGTCAATGTTTGGTAAAAAAAATACAGGTAGCGTCTGTTGCTCCTAATGATTGGAAACGGTTTCCAATTGCCAACGAGGATTTAGATCGACTACTACTACTAGTTGCATTGCTCCCCATCGGGACGATGTTGCTCCTAATCCCCTCCTTTGGAATCTATAGTACTAGTGCATACTAGCTGGCCGTTGACCGTTGTTGCTCATCGCGTTTTCTCAAAGTCCACTGATTTTGCTCAGGGCTAGTTCGGAGATTTTGCTGGTCCACTGATTTTGGATCAACGCCGGGATGGCATGGGCGCTCGGCGATGATGCGAAGTAGACTTGCACAGGCAACGTGACGTACATGGATGTGTCAGTACGGTACGCTCGGCGATGCCACGGTATGGATGACTTCTCGAGTGGAGATTGGAGAACCAAGTTCGCCGGTGAAACGTTGGCTCCTGATCAGATCTGGGGGTTGCGAACTAGCGATTGGATCTCGGAAGGGAGTTAGGAAAGCGAACAGACGTGCGTTCAAGGCTACAACTTTTTTTTTAGGATCTTGAAAACAACTACGCGTTCAAGGCCCGGTCCTGATTTTGCTCATCTACCCGGGGCGGCGTTCGCACTGCGCGAGGGCCGACTCCGCGGGGTGCTGCCGCGTCGCCTCGTCGATGCTGAGCGAGTTGGCGAGGACCGTGTACATGGTCGGCACGTCGCCGGCGGAGAGGGTCATGCTGTCCCCGACCAGCGCCGGCCACGGACGGGGAGGGCGGCGGCGGTGACTGGGAAGGAATGATCGGAGAGGAAGGAAGGTCGCGTGGGGTTGAGGGCGGGCGAGCGAGGCGGCAGTACCGAGGCCGGCCGGCGGCGCGCGCGCAGTGGGCGAGGGCG
>NC_041389.1:576329923-576346445 GCF_002162155.2 Triticum dicoccoides | reverse complement strand
TTTCTGTTTAATTTGTATTGTTTTCTTTTTAATTTGTATTGTTTTCTGTTTAATTTGTATTGTTTTATTTCTTTTGTGCTTTATTTTAATTTTGAAGGAGTTTCACATATTCTACGGTACTACATACATGCATATGAATGTACAATTTCAAACAAATTTGAAATTAGAACAAAAAAGAATTCAAGAGGAATATACAATATATATTCAATATCATCGGATGACCATATACAATTTTGAACAAGTTTCCATACATAATTTAATGCATATAAAGTTCTACGTCCTTTGTATCTACGAACCGTCTCCAAACCCTACGAGGCAAATACAAATAATATGTCAAAAATAAAACTAATTCAATTCAATATGTTAAAAATACAAATAATATATCAAAAAATTCAGAAAAATAGAACTAATTCATTTCAAAATTCTAAAAATACAAATAATATATCAAAAAATTCAGAGAAGTTCTTCCCGGCCGCCTATGTCTTCCCGCCATTTCTTCACGCCTCTATCTTCGCGCGTATCGATGCTCCTTTTATAGGCACGGCGCTGCTTCTGCTTTGTCTTGTTCCTCCGACAGGGCGTCGTGCGCTACCCACGCGTCCTGTCTAACCTTTAGTCCCGGTTGCACCAACCAGCCGGGACTAAAGGTTAGATGACGGCGGCAACTTAGAAGGCGACGACTACCAGTACAACGACGACGGCGGCTATGAAGACTAGGAGTATGCATATTATACGCCTAAGCAGGAGTATGACTAAATCACTCCAAATTTCATGTATCATCAGTGGTATCTCGAATCATTCGAAAATGGACACCAAACACATCACGGGTAATATAATTCACATGATCCATTCAACAAAGTTTGGTACAATAAATTATTACACATCATTTCTTCCCTTGTGTCCCTGCTTGCTTACGATTGTGCCGTATCCATGGAGCATCCTCATCATTTAACTTAATGCTTGGGTCGGTGTTCACTTTGAAGGGCGGAATTTCAGCAAACATATTATAATCTTCTGACATGTCTGTCTTGTCCTCCACTCCCACGATGTTTCTTTTCCCTGAAAGAACAATGTGGCGCTTTGGATCATCGCATGATGTACTGATCGTTTTCTTATCTTTCCGTTTCCTCGGTTTGCTACTCATGTCCTTCACATAGAAAACCTGAGCGACATCTTTCGTTAGGACGAATGGTTCGTCAAGGTAACCAAGATTGTTGAAATCCACCATTGTCATTCCGTATTGTTGGTCCACCTTTACCCCACCTCCTGTTAGCTTGAACCATTTGCACCGGAACAAAGGGACCTTAAAGGAGGGTCCATAGTCAAGTTCCCATATCTCCTCTATGTAACCATAATATGTGACCTTTTGCCCATTCTCGGTTGCTGCATCAAAGCGGACACCACTGTTTTGGTTGGTGCTCTTTTTATCTTGGGCGATCGTGTAAAATGTATTCCCATTTATCTCGTACCCTTGGAAAGTCGTTATAGTCGAAGATGGTGTCTTGGCCAACATGTACAGCTGATCTACAACATCATTGTCATTCATTAAATGCTTTCTCAACCAACTGCCGAAAGTCTCCATGTGGGCCTTCCTAATCCAGGATTCAGGCTTCCCCGGGTTGTCCGAGCGTAAAATATTCTTGTGTTTCTCAAAGTACGGAGCCACCAAGCTGGAATTGGTCAGTACAGTGTGGTGTGCTTCAGTCAGAGAATGGTCGTCCATACATATCGTTGATTTCCTTCCGATCGTGCCTTTTCCACTTAGTATCCCCTCGTGCCGCGATCGAGGAAGACCAATCGGCTTAAGGTCAGGAACAAAGTCAACATAAAACTCAATTACCTCCTCATTTCCATAGCCCTTGGCGATGCTTCCTTCTGGCCTAGCACGGTTACGAACATATTTCTTTAATACTCCCATGAACCTCTCGAAGGGGAACATATTGTGTAGAAATACAGGACCGAGAATGAAAATCTCTTCGACTAGGTGAACCAAGAGGTGCGTCATATATTGAAGAAGGATGGCGGGAACACCAACTCGAAACTGACAAGACATTGGATCACATCGTTCTGTAACCGTGGTAGATCTTCTGGATTGATTACCTTCTGAGAGATTGCATTGAGGAATGCACATAGCTTCACAATGGCTACTCGAACATTTTCCGGCAGGAGCCCCCTCAAAGCAATCGGAAGCAATTGCGTCATAATCACGTGGCAGTCGTGAGACTTCAGATTTTGGAACTTTTTCTCCGCCATGTTTATTATTCCCTTTATATTGGACGAGAATCCAGATGGGACCTTCATACTGCTCAGGCATTCAAAAAAGATGACCTTCTCTTCTTTGGTCAGAGCGTAGCTGGCACGACCTTGAAACCATTCCGGATGCCGGTCATCAGGGTCTTTCAAACGTTGCTGGTCCTGCCGTGCTTCCTTTGTATCATTTGTCTTCCCATACACGCCCAAGAAGCTTAGGAGGTTCACGCAAATATTCTTCGTAACGTGCATCACGTCGATTGCAGAGCGGACATCTAGGACTTTCCAATATTCTAGCTCCCAGAATATAGATTTCTTCTTCCACATGGCTGCGTGCCCGTCAGCTCCCTTCGGAACTGATTGTCCGCCAGGACCCTTTCCAAAGATGACTTTCAAATCCTTGACCATATCAAATACCTCAGCACCAGTGCGTTCCGCAGGCTTCGGCCGGTGATCTGTCTTGCCGTTGTAATGCTTGCCTTTCTTTCTTACTGGATGAATTTTCGGAAGAAATCGACGATGCCCAAGGTACACGTTCTTCTTACAATTTGGCAAATGTACACTTTCAGTCTCATGTAAGCAGTGCGTGCATGCATTGTATCCCTTATTTGACAGTCCCGAAAGGTTACTAAGAGCAGGCCAATCGTTGATGGTTACGAAAAGCAACGCTCGTAGGTCAAATTCCTCTTGTTTGTGCTCATCCCACACACGGACACCACCCCACAGCTGTAAAAGTTCATCAACTAATGGCCTTAGGTACACATCGATGTCGTTGCCGGGTTGCTTCGGACCTTGGATGAGCACTGGCATCATAATGAACTTCCGCTTCATGCACAACCAAGGAGGAAGGTTGTAGATGCATAGAGTCACGGGCCAGGTGCTATGGCTGGAGCTCTGCTCGCCAAAAGGATTCATGCCATCCGTACTTAGAGCAAATCTTATGTTCCTTGCGTCAGCTGCAAAATCTTTGAACCATCTGTCGATCTTTCTCCATTGCGTTCCATCTGCGGTGTATCTCAACTCCCCGTCCGACTTACGGTCCTCTTTGTGCCATCGCAACAACTTGGCATGCTCTTTGTTCCTGAACAGACGTTTCAACCGTGGTATTATAGGAGCATACCACATCACCTTGGCGGGAACCCTCTTCCTGGGTTTCTGGCCCTCAACATCGTCACCAGGGTCATCGCCTCTGATCTTATAACGCAATGCAGTGCATACCGGGCATTCATTCAAATTCTCGTATTCACCGCGGTAGAGGATGCAGTCGTTGATGCATGCATGTATCTTCAGAACCTCTAAACCTAGAGGGCAGACAACCTTCTTTGCTTCGTACGTACTGGCGGGCAACTCGTTATCCTTTGGAAACATATTCTTCAACATTTTCAGCAAGTTTTCAAATGCCGAGTCAGCTACACCTGCCTCTGCCTTCCATTTCAGCAAATCCAGTGTGCAGCCCAGCTTTTTTAGACCATCATCGCATCCGGGGTACAGCGCCTTTCTGTGATCCTCTAACATGCGATCCAAATTCTCCCTCTCCTTTTCAGTTTCGCAGCGTCTCCGTGCATCAGCAATGGTCCGACCAAGATCATCAACGGGATCATCACGTGCCTCTTCTTCACCTTCCCCTTCACCTTCAGCATCCTCCATGAAAGTATCACCAAAATGAGCAAGATAGCTTTCATCGATGAAATCATCCCCTTCTTCATCTTCTTCCATTATAACCCCTCTTTCTCCATGCTTGGTCCAACAATTATAGCTTGGCATGAAACCGTGCCGAAGCAGATGCATGTGAACATCTCTTGAGGAAGAGTAACCCTTCTGATTCTTACAGATAACACATGGACAGATAACAAAACCCCCCTGCTTGTTCGCATTAGCCACTACGAGGAAACTTTCAAACCCGTAGTGAACTCGCCGGAGAGTCGGTTACCGTACATCCATTGCCGATTCATCTGCATTATTATAATATAAAATATATAATTAACCATCATGCATTTGTTAAACTAACTAGCTACAAACAATATAAATTAAACAATGAACTGCACACATGCATATTTTATCAATGACACATCAAAGGTTCATCAAGTTGCTAACCGCGATCGAGGAGTGTGGCTCCAACACTTCATGTCATGTTTGTTTCATGCTCTTGGGGCATTTCATCAAACACCTTATGTGCATAAGAGGAACCAAAAGCAAACCTACACCCACTTGTGAAGAGAATGGCTCCAAATGGCTAAGTGTTGGCTGCTGGATGGGTATATATAGGGGAGGGGCTTTAGTTGCGGTTGGCCTGGCAAACCGTGACTAAAGGTGCCCGAAGGCCTTTAGTCGCGGTTGTCCTGGCCAACCGCGACTAAAGATCCTCACGTGCGCCAGCTGGCCACCGAGCGCCCTGGGCCCAGGCCTTTGGTCGCGGTTCACCTCCAGAACCGCGACTAAAGGTCCCATTAGTCGCGGTTCCTACAGCTTCACGACTTATGGGGCTGGACGGAAGCCTGTTTTTCCACCAGTGGGAAGAAGAACAGAGCGGCAACCATATTGTTCCATTTCTAAGACAACAAGAAAACGAGAAGATACAGAGAGGTCCACTCAATCCACCGATAAGTTTCGAGATCGAGAGCTAGATTCCTCGGTGCTGGCCACCACTGCCTGGGATACTAAGGAAAGCCTGTGAAAGCAAATTCAATTTCTCTACCTAAACAAGATTTGACGGATGCATTCTAAACTCTTGATCGAACCAAGGTTTGACAAACTGATATTCAACCCTCCGTTGTAAGGGCTCAGCTCTAGCCACTAGGCTATCCACTCACGAGTTGGGATTAGTTGGGATGCGGGCATCAATGGGCGCGGACGCCCCCGCCCCCGCTCCCGCGACGCTGCACCTCCCGCCCGCCATAGCCGCCGCCCCCGCAGATCCAACACCGCAGCATGGCTCCACGCCGTCGAGGGGCGCGGACGCCAACAGCACCCACACCTCCCCTCCCTCAGCCGCTGTCCCCTGCCACCTACGAGAGATTCCCTGAGATACTGCGGTGGATTTCCCCGATGCCACAAGCAGTGCTCATAGGGACTCGGGCTGCGGGCTGGAGGGAGCGCGCGACCAGGATCCGAGATGCCACCTTCGAGTGGATCCGGTGCGTGCAAGAGTGGAAGGCGGCGGACCAGGCGGCGGCGACGACAACCGAGCCGGCGGCGAGAGCTGCGGCTGCGAAGGTCGCGGAGATCTGTCGGAGAAAGGCAGACTTGCAACAGAGGAAGCTGGCGCGTTGCATCGTCGACGAGGCCACGTTGGTGGGGAGGGCGAGGATGCCCCCCTTCCCGCACTCGCCGCCGGCGGAGTTCGTGATTTTGGCGCGAGCGGAGGCAAAATCAAGCGATCTGCAGCGGGCACTCCGATGGGAATGCGTCCTGGGCGTGCTGCCGCCGAGCGATTGAGGTCTGCGGCGAGGTGCGGGGGCCATGTCAACCCCCCGCCGTGCCGCGGCAACCGCGAGCCGCCGTGGTTTGGTGACCGCGGCGAGGTTCCGCCTGGCATTAGTTCAAGGATACGGAAGCCGCCGTGGTTTGGTGACCGCGGCGAGGTTCCGCTTGGCATTAGTTCAAGGATATGGGAGGGGATTTGTGTCCCTGGGATTCAAATTACCACGGTGGCTCGTCAGTCTGAGAAGCAGGCAAGTTCTGGTCGAAGCTTATGCTCAGAGAATCATGGGCATCCGCAGGCGGGGACGCAGGATCTCTCGCCGACGGTGGCGCAAGGGCAGCCGGAGTTGGAGGATTTTTCCCCTGTGATTCAAACCGGCCGTCCCTTGCGGAACAGCGTGGGCCCGGCTGCCACGTCGCTTCCCCCAATCAAGTGTAGATGGGTGAAGGCGCCTTTGGAATTTACGCTTTCTGCACAGGAGGACGCGGATGAGGCTATATCTATGGTTTTCGGGCAGCTCTGGTCCATTCCCTCCCCTCCCCGCCGCCACCCCCATCCTCGTCCCCAACATCGAGCTACTTCCACCTTGGGATGGCTCAGGAAGGACTTAGTTCGTGCTGGCTGTTTTTCCCCGTCTGATTTGTTCCCGATCACAAAGCTCCGCCCCTTTGATCCTCCACCAATACAGCTCAAGATTATCCAAGAAGGGATTGGAGGTGGTTCTAAATCCTTTGCTCAGGTGGTTGCTATGGCGGACAAGGGCGGGTCAAGCGGAATTCAGAAGCAGCGTGCTCCACCCCCGTAGAAGAACATGGTTCGTCGCCAGGGGGCCGGTGGAGCACGTCCCAATCCTGCTACTCCCAAGGGCGCTGCCCCCCCCCCCCCTAGCAGGCCGTGATTGCGCCTCCGCCACCGGCTCCACCTGCCCCGCTCGTCCAGGTCCTCGACGAGCGATACAAGGACATGGTTTGTTTCAACTGTGGCGGTCCGGGTCATTACGTAGGCAACTGTATTCAGAAGAAGATTTGTTTCATCTGCGGACTGGAAGGCCACAATGTGAACAATTGCACTGCCTGGGCTCAACCACATCCGGTTGCCACTTTCTTTGGAAGCTCTGCTCTTGGATTGGGGTTTTATCATATCGACGCTCCTGTGGGACGGGAGGCAAATTGGCTCAATTTCAGGAACTGTGGAGAGATCTGGGTGATGAAGGGTGAGATAAACAAGGTGGACCTTATCAAGAATCTGTCGGGCATTTTCTGCAAGAACAGGAACTGGTCCTGGCAAGTCAGACAGCTAGCAGATAAGAAGTTTCTGGTCAGATTTCCTCCCTGGAAGGATGTTGAGGATTTAATCGAATTTCCACCCTTTGAGCTGCCCATCAATGGAGTTTCAGTGTCTGTGGAGAGATGGACTGGCGCAATCGACCCCTTCAATGAACTGACTGAAGCCTGGGTGATTGTTGAGGGTCTGTCGTCCAAGTGGTGCACGTGGAAAGTCCTGTCCCGAATCGCTTCTTGCTTCGGGATCCTTGTAGACGTTGACTGGAACGGTCTGATGAAAAGTTTCTATGAGAGAGTGAGGATCAAGATCGCCTGTAGAAACCCAGCAAAAATTCCCTTCGAACGAATTATGGAAATGAGGAAGAAGTTGTACGTTCTGTCGTTTACAGTTGAAGGTGTTGAGCAAATCGGTGTTGATGATCCCAATGATGACAACGGTCCATCTGATATAGCTGTGGACGAGGATAATAAGGAATTTGAAGAAGAGGATACTGACAAGGATATCCTTGATGATGGTGAGGACCCTATCGATGAGTTAGGTCTGGCCAACAGGACTAATAAAGTAAAATCTCCAATTGGGAAACAGAAGATCAATGGTGACGGCACTTCCTTCCACCCTGCTAACCTGGCTGAGGCTTGTGTCTCTCCTGTGAGAGTTGACAAAGTGACAGACAATTCATTGCAAGTGCAGAGTGATTGTGCTGTGATTCCTTTCTCTGATGCTATCAAGGTCTTGAGTTCTTCCAGCGTTGTGAGACATAAAAAGTCTACTACAATTCAGGAATGTTGTGTGACTCCTTCGATGTCCAGTCAGAAACAGTACTGCTCGGAGTTGCTAAGGGAGGTGGATGATGCTGACTCTGACACTTGTAGCGATGCTGCTGGGTCTGATGAAGAGATGGGTACTTTGGATGCTTCTGTGGTCAGTGGACTAAAACTTATGGCCCTGGTAGAAAAGCTGCCCCCTTCCATTGAACAACTTGCTGTCAAGAACAAATGGGGCCCAGTGGTTGCTACAAGGCCAAGTACCAGAGCTCATAACAAACAGAATATCATGGAGAAAGCCGCTGCCTACAAGATGAAAAAGAACTTGGAGGTCCCCAACACTTTCAAAAGTAAGTCCTTTACTTCTGAAGATGCATCTAATTTAGGAGCTTATGCTTCTGCTGTTAACTTAAGAATTGGGGATAACGAAAGTGAAAAAAATCAGATTATTCATGATTTAGTTAGAGATGAAACTGAAAAATGCTTAGTTTTTGCTTCACAAAACCCTGAAATATCTTTACCTGACAAATTAGACACTGACATCTGTGAGGAAAATGGAGTTTGTACTCCTGTCAGTTGCATCCCAAACAAAAACACATCAGAGGGCACTGCTGATGCGGTTTTTGGCTCTGGGAATGCAGTAAGAGGTGGACTTTTTGGTCTGACACACCCCTTCAAAATACCATGATTGGTATTTTTTGGAATATTAGAGGCCTTGGTCAAAAAGGTAAACTACAGTGCCTATCTGATTTAGTGAATAAGTATAAGCCTGATTTTTTGGGTTTTCAGGAGATTAAAAGAGAGACCCTTTCTGATTCCTTCCTTAATACTTTAGCTGGGTCCACTGCTTATGAGTGGCATTTACTTCCTGTAGTGGGCACCGCTGGTGGTATCCTTGTGGGTACAAATTCTAATGTCTTTGAGGTTTTAGATGTTAGTACGAAACAGTATTGTATTAGTATTACCCTGAAGAATAAAAATGACGACTTCTGTTGGCACCTAGTGGTAGTATATGGGACAGCTTATGCTGTGGATAAGATAGATTTTATTGTAGAATTGCATGAGACCATGGAGGGCTTGTGCTACCCTGTTTTGCTTGGGGGAGACTTCAACCTAATTAATGATGCTAAGGAAAAAACCTCAGGCATTATCAACAATTCCTGGGCCTTTTTGTTCAATGATTGGATTAACAAGTGGGGTTTAATGGAGTATAAACTGTCAAATAGGGTTTTTACCTGGTGTAATAATCAAGATAACCCCATTTTTGCCACTATTGACAGAGTTCTCTGCTACTAGCTGGGATAGCCACTTCCCCCTTACCTCTTTGTGTGCCCTGCCAAGGGTTGGGAGTGACCATGCTCCCATCCTGTTAGATTCCGGGGCAGGTGTGCACAACCCAGCTAGGCCTTTTAAATTTGAGGGATTGAGCAACCTGATTTTCAAGCATTAGTTGAAAAAATTTGGGCTACTCCTTCCCCTTTTACCTCTGCCATTGAGACCTGGCAGTTTAAAACTAAGTTATTCAGGAAACAAGTTAAAGGCTGGAGTATTGATATTGAGGCTGCTATGAAAAAGAAGAAGAAAGAGCTCCTTCAGGAGTTTGATATTTTAGATGTTTTCTCTGAACAAAATAGACTCACTAGTGAGGATATCCTCAGGATGAAACAGATTAGAGGAGAACTTCATGAGATCTGGAAGAAATAAGAAACTGCCATGTGGCAGAGATCTAGAGATAGGAGAATTAGAGAGGGAGACAGGAATACAGCCTATTTCCATGCTGTGGCTAACCAAAGAAGAAGGAAGAATCAATTATCCATCTTAGAAGGCCCTGATGGCCCTGTGTATTCTACCAAAGATATGCTGGAAGTAGCAACTAATTTTTATAAGAACCTTTTTGGGTTTGAGCCTAAACCTAACGTACAGCTGGATGATCATTTTTGGTCTGAAGAGGAGCGAGTGACTGTAGCTGAAAACGAGATTTTAGAAAGGCCTTTTTCAGAAGAAGAAATTAAGGCAGCCGTTATGGGCCCATACGCCAATGGGGCCCCTGGACCTGATGGTCTGTCCTTTATTTTTTACCAACAATTTTGTGAAATAATCAAAGGGGACTTTATGGCGCTTGTGAGGGATTTTGAGAAAGGGTCTCTGGATATCCAGAGGTTAAATTATTCTATAGTCACTCTTATCCCTAAAGAACCAGATGTCAAGAATATGAAAAAATTTCGACCTATTTGTCTAAGCAACTGCTCTGTGAAGATCTTTAGCAAGGCTATGACGAATAGGGTTTCCCCTATTGGACATAGGCTACTTGCTCCATGCCAGTCGGCTTTTGTAAGAGGTAGATTTATTCTTGAGAGCGTTGTGACTGCCCATGAGGCTATCCACGAAATTCATAAATCTAAAGACCCTGGGATTGTTCTCAAGTTAGATTACGAAAAAGCGTATGATTCTGTCAACTGGGATTTCCTAGTGGAGATGTTAACTTCCAGGGGTTTTGGCCCTAAGTGGATTCGGTGGAACCTATCGATCCTTAAACAAAGCTCTTTTTGTGTCAAAATCAATGATGTTCTAGGCCCTTACTTTGTGGGGGGAAAAGGGCTAAAACAAGGTGACCCTGGCTCCCCTATGCTTTTCAATCTAGTGGCAGATGTTTTCTCCCGGATGTTGACGAAGGCAGTTAGTAATAATATAATAGCTGGGATTGTTCCTCACATTATCCCACGTGGTCTTATCTGTTTACAGTATGCAGACGACACAATTTTATTCCTCAACCCTAAGACTGAATATATAAAAAACTTAAAGTGGTTGCTTGCCTGTTTTGAGAACCTATCTGGGTTAAAAATCAATTATGATAAGTGTGAAGTGGTACCCATTAATGTGAATATTGAAGAGGCTAAAATGCTATCCCAAATTTTCTGCTGTAAATTGGGGGATTTCCCTCTTAAATACTTGGGGGTTCCCCACACCTTAAACTTAGAAGAGAGGATATCCAATACATTATAGATAAGATCATCAAAAGAATCTGCGGCTGGAAAGGGAGATTACTTAGTTATGAGGCCAAACTTGTGCTGCTTAAAGCATGTATTACTAGCATTCCAATGTATTTGATGTCTGTGATTAAATTTCCTAAATGGGCTATAAATGCTATCACTTCTCAGATGGCGCATTTCTTCTGGGGTGACCAGGGAGATGAGCATAGATATCATCTTGCCAAATGGGGGTTTATCTCTCAAAAAAAGGAGTTTGGAGGTATAGGGATCCCCAACTTAAGAGAGTTCAACATGGCCTTACTTGCCTCTTGGGCAAAGAGATACTTTACTAACCATGATAATGATTGGGGTAGGCTAATTGACCATAAATATATAACTGATAAACCCAACTTGCTTTGGGCCAAGCAAGGTGTGGGGTCGCCCTTCTGGAAAGGGGTCACATGGGCCTTTGAGGGCATTCGACCTTTCTTCAGGTGGAAGTTGGGTAAAGTAGATAAAATCAGTTTCTGGGACGACACTTGGGTTGGAGATTCTTCTCTGAAAACTCAGTTTTGGGAGATTTATGAGATTTGTCAACAACAAAAATGTGTGGTAGCTGAGGTTTGGGATGGTACAAATTTGAAACTTACGTTTAGTAGATGTGTAGATTCTAGGTTTATGGGCAGGTGGTATGACTTAATTCAGGTGATCTCTGCCAAAACCATAACTAATGAGGAGGACCAGCCTGTCTGGCTTTTGGAATCCTCTGGAATTTATTCTGTTAAATCCTTTTACAATATGATAAACTGGGGAGGGGTATCTACCCCAATTTGGAAAAAGTTCTGGAAAATTGCTGTTCCCAACAGATACTTGGTCTTTTTGTGGTTAGCATATCATAATAAAATTCTTACTAGGGACAGCTTAAGTAAAAGAAGGGTGGTTGACAACTTATGTTGTTTGTTTTGTAATGAGAATGAAACTGTTCATCATTTGTTCTTCGATTGCGTAGTAGCTAAGCAAATTTGGCTCGATGTAGCGGATACTTTTAGTTTCAATATCCCAAATGACATGACTGAGCTGTCGTCCTTGTGGATGTTGAATAACAAAAAATCTGTAGTTAACATTGCTTGTGTTGCCTCCATCTGGGGGATTTGGACTATGCTTAACGATATATGTTTTCAGGGAACACCGTGGGCAAGCACCCGGACGGTGTTGAGTCGGATCAGTTCGTCTCTGCACCAATGGAAGATTCTATGCAAAGGCGATCAATCGGTGCTCCTCCAACGCTGCCTCCTACTCCTGGACCGACGAAGAGGCGAGCTGCTCAGGATCGCCTGGGCTGGGGACTGAGAGCGTGCTCCAAAAGACCCCGGGGCGGGGGTGTTCTGAAGGCACATCTGGTGTGAGGCTGATGCTTTCATCTGCATTGATGAACTTCTGAACTTGTGTGATTTTGGGCTGCCCTGTGTGGCGCGTTGATGTGTTGCTGGTTTAGCTGTAGTATGGAGTGGTGTGCGGGTTATTTTTCTAGTTTTTTTTTTGAACTTTGGCGACCTTTATTACACAATAATCATATCAGATACAAGGGAGGGAATTAAGAAATCAGGGGGATGCTCTTGCCTGACCTCATTTAACTGCCTTCTATAACTAGTCCTTGCTAGCCAATGCGCAACCCCATTACTCTCCCTAGCACAGTGTACAGTCGTCGCCCTGCCAAAAGAACTCAACACCTGTCGGCAATCATCCGTTACCACCGCAGCCGAGGCTCGGTACTCCGAAGGATCCGTCATTGCTTGAACTATCTCCTGTGAGTCGGACTCCACCACCAGAGCATAAATACCCAGATGCTCTGCCAAACGCAGTCCTTCCAATATTGCTAACGCTTCCATAGAGGGAACATCCATGGCATACTGTCGAAAGGAGCAAGAAGCAGCACTAAACGCTCCTGAGCTATCTCGTAAGACAGCTCCAGTTGCTCCCGCTCCCTCATCCACTTGATAGCTCGCGTCAACGTTTAGTTTAATCACCCCTTTTGCTGGTCTCACCCATCTAATCTGTTTCGTGGGCTCCTTTGCCTTTGCAGCCAGAGAGTTTGCCACGATTGCCCGAATGCTCATAGCTGAGTGAACCGGGCTACCAACCTTCTCCTGGTGACTGATCTTCCGACGATCCCACCATAAGTACCATCCAGTCACCATAACTGTCTCCACACCATTATCAATTGGTAGTTTTAACTCTCCTGGTAGCTCAGAGCAGAGGAGTGTCTCCAGGATTACCGACCCCGACCGCTCATGGGCTGCTGCATTCGCGATCGATGTTTCCAGCCCCAGCTCCTTCCACACGGCCTTAGCTCTTTCGCACGCAAACAACATATGTCGCAGATCCTCAGGCTCATTGCCGCATACTGGACAAATCACCGGAGTAGATAGGTGCCGATCTGACAGCGTACAATAGCATGGTACAATCCCATGTAGCACTCTCCAGTTAAACACATTTACCTTAGGGGGCACTGACTTGCCCCAAAGGACTTTCCAAACCGGGTGCGGATCCACTCTTCCTGCTCCAACATTCATCCGAGCCCGTGTTCTGTACACAGATTTCCAAGTGATGTGATAAGCAGACCGGACCGTGAAACATCCCGACTTAGAAAACTGCCATGAAATAAAATCAGACTGGCCATGAGATGATAGTGGTATCTGCAAAATTCTTTCAGCATCCACTGGCCAAAAAAATTCCCTTACTAATTGTTCATCCCAGCTTCCGGATATTGGATCAACCAGTTCTTGTACTTTCTGTAACAAGCAATGCCCCCTTGGGGTCATAACCCTCCGATCATGGCTTGTGGGAATCCACTGATCCTTCCAAATGTCAATGGATGCACCATCCCCAACCCGCCAGATCGCCCCTTCCCTGAAGGTTTTCATACCTTCCATGATACTTTGCCATGTAAAGGAAGCACCTTTTTTTAGAGTAGTATTCATCAAATCCCCATCAGGATAATACTTTGCTCGTAGGACTTGAGCACATAACGAATCCGGATCAGATAATAACCGCCAACATTGCTTTGCTAGCATGGCTCTATTGAAACAGTATAGATCTCTGAATCCCATGCCTCCTTCATTTTTCGGGATACACATCTTCCACCACGCTTTCCAGTGTATTTTCTTCTTGTTCTGAGTGTCTCCCCACCAATATTTAGCTATAGCATCGCAAATAGCCTTACAAATATTTTTAGGGATATTAAAAACAGACATGGCGTAGACTGGGATCGCCTGCGCCACTGCTTTCAGTAACGTCTCCTTTCCACTGATCGAGAGTATCTTTGACATCCAACTATCAATAAGCGCACATACTCTATCAACCAGGTACTGAAAACTGTCACTACGGTCGATTCCAACCTTCGACGGTAGTCCCAAATACTTATCAGAAATAGCCTCTGAAACTATATTAAGCTGTGTGCAAACCTCTGCTCGTACCTCCACCAAAGTGTTTGGACTGAAAAAGACACTCGATTTTGCATCACTTACCAGTTGAACCGAGCTAGCACAGTACAAGTCCAGCGCATTCTTGAGTGACGTGGCATTCAACGTATCCGCCCTCATCAGGATCAGGGAATCATCAGCAAATAACAAGTGTGAAACTGATGGTGCACTACTGCACACCCTAATTCCTTGGATACCACCGACCGCCTCTTCATGCGCTAGTAGACTGGATAACCCTTCAGCACATATCAAGAATAGGTAAGGAGATAACGGGTCCCCTTGCCTGAGCCCCCTGGATGGGGTAAACGCCTCTGTTTCATCCGAGTTGAACCAAATCCTGTAATTAACCGATGTAACGCATGCCATAATCATCTCCACCCATGAGGTGTCAAACCCCAACTTGATCATCATATCCCTGAGGAAATTCCACTCGACCCGATCATAGGCTTTGTGCATATCAAGCTTCACCGCACACAAGCCAGTGTTCCCTTGCCTCTTCTTCTTAATGGCATGGAAACACTCATAAGCCACTAACACATTGTCAGTAATAAGTCTACCCGGCACAAAGGCGCTCTGCGTCTGAGATATAATATCTGGTAATAACACTTTCAGTCTATTGGCTAAGACTTTAGAGATTACCTTATAGACGACATTACATAAGCTTATTGGCCTGAACTGTGAGATAAGTTCAGGGCTTTCCACCTTTGGAATTAGCACCACCGCTGTTTCATTCCAACCATGTGGGACGATTTTGTTATTCAGTGCATCCAATACAGCATCTGTTACCTGATCGCCCACGATTGGCCAAAACTTCTTGTAAAAAATTGCATGCAACCCGTCTGTTCCCGGAGCCTTAAAATCACCAATGCTAAACATTGCTTTTCTCACCTCCTCTGCTGTGTACGGCTTCAACAAGGAGTCATTCATGGCCCGAGTCACTTTGGGTTGGACTCTACTGAGTAACGTTTTATCAGTACCAAGTACCTCTGATGTAAAAAGATTGGAGAAGTAAGATTGTATCAGGGGCTTCATCTCCTCGTTGCCCTCCCTGACCACACCATTCGCATCCTTAAGCTTTAGAATGGTATTTTTCTTCCTTCTAGCTGACGCATTCTTATGAAAGAATTTAGTGTTTCGGTCTCCATATTTCAGGAAATCACTCCGACTCCGCTGCATGTGGTACACTTCTTCTTGTTCCAGCGCTGTCTCCAACTGCAATGTTATTTCATGCTGCCGACGAGTAGAAAGCTCGTCCATAGGTCCCGCCAGAATGCGGTCGAGTTCGCGCGTCAGATCTTTAATTTTCTTGCGCGGCCCCTTCAAAATTTTTCTATCCCACTCATGCAACTCATTATGAACTGATTCGAGCTTAGCCATGAGTGACGTGTTTGGCGGGGAGTGATCCCACGCAGCTGCCACCATGTCTCCCACTGCCTCCTCCCTGAGCCATTTTGCCTCAAACCTTCTCCTTCGTCGTCCCCTCCCAACAGAAGGAGTCGTATATGTGGTTGTATCAATCATAATTGGTCGATGGTCAGAGCCACCCATCGCCAAGTGATGAACACCAGCATCTGGGAACATACTGGACCATCCCTCGTTCCCAACTGCTCTGTCTAGTCTTTCTCTTGTCCCCCCTCTCTTCCAGGTGAATCTGTTACCAATATAACCAAGATCTTCCAGCAAGCAATCGGACAAGCATTCCCTAAACGCCGTCATATATGGCAAGGGTCTTGCATTCCCTCCCTCTTTCTCTGAAGAGTACAAAATTTCATTCAAATCCCCTATGACCACCCAAGGCAGGGAACTCTTGGCTCGTAGATCACGAAACCGTTTCCATGTACGGTGTTTATTTCTCCAAACTGGTTCTCCCACTGGTGGAAAAACAGGCTTCCGTCCAGCCCCATAAGTCGCGAAGCTGTAGGAACCGCGACTAATGGGACCTTTAGTCGCGGTTCTGGAGGTGAACCGCGACCAAAGGCCTGGGCCCAGGGCGCTCGGTGGCCAGCTGGCGCACGTGAGGGTCTTTAGTCGCGGTTGGCCAGGACAACCGCGACTAAAGGCCTTCGGGCACCTTTAGTCACGGTTTGCCAGGCCAACCGCAACTAAAGCCCCTCCCCTATATATACCCATCCAGCAGCCAACACTTAGCCATTTGGAGCCATTCTCTTCACAAGTGGGTGTAGGTTTGCTTTTGGTTCCTCTTATGCACATAAGGTGTTTGATGAAATGCCCCAAGAGCATGAAACAAACATGACATGAAGTGTTGGAGCCACACTCCTCGATCGCGGTTAGCAACTTGATGAACCTTTGATGTGTCATTGATAAAATATGCATGTGTGCAGTTCATTGTTT
>NC_041389.1:576306620-576325096 GCF_002162155.2 Triticum dicoccoides | reverse complement strand
GAGAGAGAGAGAGAGAGCAGAGAGAGAGAGAGAGAGAGAGAGAGAGAGAGAAAAATTTTTAACTAGTTAATTAACAAAAAAACGGTAACATTTGATAATTAACAAAAACGGTAAATAACTTAGTTTAACAAAAACGGTAAATAACTTAAAACTTGATAATTAACAAAAAAACCCGTAAAATTTGATAATTAACAAAAAAAACGTATATACGGAGAGGGGCGGCGAGGGGGGCGGCGATGCGCGCGGTGTGTTTTTAGGGATCGAGAGGGGACGGCGAGGGGATCGCCTCCCCTCTCCGTGACGCCGTCGTCTGCCGCCTCGTCTCGCGCTCTACCGCGACACCCTTCCTCGCCCCCTCCTTTTGCCACCGCCCTTTCGCCACCGCCACCGCCACCGCCCCCCTTCTTCACTTAATTAATTTGTTTTTACTACATGTTTTCAGGACTGATATAATGGCGGACGATAGAGCTGACCCGATTATGGACAACTATGATCCGGACGGTGAAGCACATATGTTCGGCATCATAAACGGCGATATTCTATATGTGCCGACCGGAGAAGAAGAAGATGATATCTCTTCTTATCTGAACCTTGACGGTGAAGATGAAGGGCGCCGTCAGCAAGATGATGCCGAACAAACGTCGATAAACGACGATCTTCAAATGGAAGTAGCAACCACCTCCGGCGCCGAGGTATATATATACATTGAGCCTCTGGTGATATAAACTAACTGATTTGAATAAATATGTGTGTACTAACGCGCGCGACTCTTTCTTATTTTAGCCCTCGGCCGGATCGTCGAAACAATCGAGTACGTCGTCAAAGCGTGGCGCAACCAAGACGATGAAACAAGGAGAAACATGCACCATCGAGGTTGTCGACAGTGCAACCGGCAGGCCGCTGGAGCCCCGCAAGAACGCCACCAAGTTTGTCAGCCAATGCGGAGCCATTGTTAGAGACAACGTCTCGATCACCGTCCAGGAGTGGAATGAGCCAAAGAAGGCACGAATTGATGGTTTCACTTTTGTCGATAAGAGAACAAAAAAAGATTGCTTCAAGAAGCTTATGGAACATTTCGTTCTACCTCCGGAATACAACAAATTCGATGAGGAGGGTAACAAGATTGAGGAAAACAAGGAGAGGAGGAGGCTAGTCAAACAGTTCGCTCTTCATAAGATGGCCGACGCATTCCGGAAATTCAAGCAAAATCTAGCCCATGACTTTGTCAAGCAGAACAAGACTCCGGATTTCAAAGGACAATATGAGAAACTGAAACATGATTGGCCATAATTTGTGAAGCAAAAGAAATCGGAGCAGTTCATTCAAATATCGAAAAAAAATAAGGAAAATGCGGCTAAGAAGGAGTACAATCATATTATGGGGCCAGGAGGGTATCGCCTTTGGGAGCCTAGGTGGGAGAAGATGGAGAACGAGCTGAGGGCGCGAGGAATCCGTCCAGGTACGGAGGGATGGGACCCAAGGGCCAAAAGCTGGTGGTACGGGCATGGGGGAACGCTGAACCCGGAGACAGGGGAGTGTGTTTACCGGGGCAAATTAATTAAACCCACCCAAGCCCTTATTAACGCAATGAGGGATGCTCAACAGGGGAAGATCAAGTTCAACAGAGAGAACGACGCGCTGACAAAAGCCCTCGGGAATCCTGAACACGGAGGACGTGTACGAGGCATGGGGCACATTCCGTGGAAAATAGGGTTCCCCCAGAACGATGACCCGTACGGTTACAGAAGCCGTAAGAGAAAGATGGATCGGGAAGCAGATGTTGTGGCGCGGTTGGCATCGGAAATGGATGTGATGAAGAAAACCATGAGTGTACTAGTAGCCGAAAGAGATGCAGCTCGGGTGCAGCATGAAGATCATCCAGCGGATCTCGGAAGCCAGCAGCGGAGAAGCAGCGTGGCTTCCACGGAGGGCCCACCGGCTGGTGCAGATGCACCGACGATCGAAATTACTGCACCGGAGCCTCTGGTGGTCGAAATTACTGCACCGGAGCCTCTGGTGGTCGAAATTACTTCACCGGAGCCTCCTCGCTACCCCGTGGACGATATAAAGGAGATGAAAGAATGTCATCTGTATTATCCTATCGGGAACATGTCCATGAAGGTAGCCATCGGCAGTGCTTTACCATGTTTACCTGGAGCACTCCACCACAACAACCCCATTCAAGATGGCTATGCTCGTGTCACGGTGGAGGACATAGTCCAAGGGTTTGACGACCTGGAGATTGACATTGCTACACCTGAAGGGGAGAAAAGACTTGGAGATGTCAAGCGCCATTTCATTCTATGGCAAAAGAAGTTTATCAAGTTTCCAGGCGAGGCGCCAAGGACAACAAGTCCACCCCCCTACGGTGGTGGTGGTGGCGGTGGCGGTGGTGGTGGTGGTGGTGGTGGTGGCGGTTCACCTACACCTCCGTCACGTCAGCCGACGCCGCCCCCCAGTCCACAACGTCCGGCGGGTGATCAGCCGCCGCCCCCCAGTCCTCGTCCGGCGGGTGATCAGACGCCGCCCCCCAATCCACCTCCGGCAAAGAAGCAGAAGCAGTCCTGGATTATTAACCCGGACCCTTATGTACCTAAGACCACAAAGGTACCGGAGCCATCACTGAAGCCTCTCCCCACAAGGCCTTGGGAACGTAGTGCCGAGGAAGTCGACGCGGCCGCGGCTGCTGATTTGGAGAAATGGACGGCGGACTGCAAGAAGAAAAGAGAGCCCGAGTCCAAGCCAGTATTTTTTGATGAGCAAAGGAAGTGGGCTAAGTCATTTTTGAGCACACCGTCCCAAGCCGCGAAGAATCTGCCTAACGACTATGCACGTGAACTTCGCAGGCAGGCACTCATGTTCAAGGAGAACAAAGAGCGGGAGAAGGCCGAAAGTAAAAAAAGCGGGAAACAAGTTGCCCAGCTCGGGGAACAAAGTAAACAATCGATTGCCCCGCTTATAGTGGAAGCCTTCTGTCCGGATGCCCCCGAGATCATACAAGCTGCGGCAGCACAGGGATTGACTGTAACGAGTGCCAGAGAACAAGCGGCCAACTTAGGTATTACTCTTCGTGAACTGTTAGGCCTTGATGAGGCGCCAGTGAAGGAGGTAGTAATTACATATGTCAAGAATGGGCCTCTCGTCGAGCCTGCGCAGGAAAAGGATCTACCTCCACAAATGAAAGGTCTGCTGAAATGGTACAAGGGTTACATAAAAAATAAAAACGCCAAAGAATATATTTATGCGGAAGTTAGACATGAGCATCACTTCAAACATTACTATGTACAAATTGAACTGAGTGAATTGTTTCAGCTTTTCAATCTGCGCGAGCTCGATAAATCTATCATCAGTTGCTACGTTCTGTAAGTGATTTATTAATTTCTACCCCATCTCGTTCATATTGCCTGCACTATATATATGTCCTAACTATATTGTTGTGTCCGCTATTATACATGCAGAATGAAGATTAAGGAATGCAGAGTAAGGAACATCCATGATGTTGGGTTCATTGACCCACACATCGTTAATGGACATGTGTTGGAGCGTCACCCCGCCGACGTGGAGGCAGACCTGTGGCACTTTCTTACAAAGCAGGAACTCAAAAGTGATATTCTATTTCCTTACCATTTTGAGTGAGTGTTTCTGTCTTGAGCACATTCTCTTTTGTTTACTCCATGCATGGTATGTGGCCGGCTAATCGATGAGTTATGCATGACGTACTGTGCATGTATCGTGTCCGCACGTTCCACTGGATTCTGCTAGTAATTAAAGTTAACACCTCAGAATGTCTCGTCCACGACTCTGTGAATATGGATCCAAAGCTTTGGGGCGGCATGAGAAGAATGCTGCAGAAGTAATTATTTTCATTCATTTGCGCTCTATATCGATCGGCCTATTTCGTTCATTTCCTAATATCAAGTAACTAATTAATAACTCTCTTGTTCATTTAATTTTCTTTGCCTCGTAGGGTTTGGAGACGGTTCGTAGATACAAAGGTCGGTGAATTCAAAAAAGAGCTAGAATTCAAAATGTTAAAGGCTAAGAATGCTGGGGATATTCAGCCACCGGAGACCAATCTATGTGGATACTATGTCTGTGAGATGATCCGGAGATACACATCTGAGCGGGTTCCGAGTGATACCAATGCTCAGAGGAATAACCTCCGGTGGATGCTTAGTCCAGAAGCTCGCTTCCGACCACTTCAAGAGGAACTAGCTGGATGGTTCAGCAGGGAAGTCCTCCATCCTAAAGGAGAACACTATTACGAGGACGTAGAACTTTATATGCATTAAATCATGTATGGAAACTTGTTCAAAATTGTATATGGTCATCCGATGATATTGAATATATATTGTATATTCCGCTTGAATTCTTTTTGGTTCTAATTTCAAATTTATTTGAAATTGTACATTCATATGCATGTATGTAGTACCGTAGAATATATGAAACTCCTTCAAAATTAAAATAAAGCACAAAAGAAATAAAACAATACAAATTAAACAGAAAACAGGTTTAGGGGGGGCTAAAACCCTAAACCTGTGGCGGCCTTTAGTCGCGGTTGGCCAGAAGAACCGCGACTAAAGGTCCTCCGCCCCGACGGCCGCCTGGCGCCCACGTGGACGGGCCTTTAGTCGCGGTTCTTAAGGAGCCGCGACTAAAGGTGGGGGGCTTTAGTCGCGCTTATTTGGTCGCGGTTGCGCAACCGCGACTAATGGCAGTTGCGAACCGCGACCAAAGGCCTTTTTTCCACCAGTGTCCATACATACCAGTCAGACGCCAATCATGACTGGGAACATCTTCTCTCACAACAACGTCAATGAAATAATCTGGTGAACTCGAATGCTTTTAACAGTCTGGGCCTTTGCTGTGCCCCGCTTTAATAAAAAGTGGGGTGGGGGGAAACCCCTTTCGATCAAAAAACAAATATACAACCCTCCGAGTTAGGTTATATTTATCCATGATTTCGTTCCCATATACGATGATAGAGACACAAATCGAACAGCACAGCCTAGGCTCACGAGTCACGATCCAATCGAGTACTCCGTAGCGAGTAAATATTTATTTACGGTGTGACGCGCGGGTGCATGTAACACGAGCGAGCGACGGTACCTCGCCGCGGCGGTAGGTGGGGAGATGGATAACCATATTGTACTCGACCACAAGCATCGTTAATGAAGTACGCGAGCGGCTCAACTGCACAAACATGCATGGACAACGACCCTGTTTCCAAACCATGACATCCGCGTGGGCTATAGCATAAACTTTGTGTCACTTACCGATACAGTCACAGGCCACGGTGTGCTGACAAGGCACACATGTACTACCAATTATCACAATCATGTACTACCAATTATCAAAATCATGAGGGGCTGACGAATATATAGCAGCCAAATGATGTATCACCAATCAAAATGATTGATGTATATTATGTTTCCAGGATGATGCCATGTTTGTATCTTCACAAACTACCCCTTAACAAATCCGCGACGATGAGATTTGGTAATAGGTTCATTAGATTGATTCAAGGGTAGAACGACGACGGCTACGGGCCCAAGGCGATGGCCCTTAGGGGCACGTGCATGAAGACTTTTCCTTAGACGCCAGCAGTCATTCGTTGGTCCAAGAAACTCGGTGTAATTTTTATTATGCGTGTGTTTTGTACTTCTAATGGACACTTATAATAGATTTGGGTCTTTTCCACACAAAAACTGACCCGAAGGTGAATGACATTAACCTTGTTCCGCGGTAAGAGTCCCTTGAGAGTCAACCGAGAGGAGCCCCCTTTTCCTTCCCTCCTACACCTGCGAGGCCGGTCAAGTGGGGCTGAGCTTGTGCATTCTAGATGTACAAGTAGTTTAGGTTCTATTCTTGTCGTCTTCGGTTGTGTGCTGTCCAGGAGGTTCTTCCCGACGACTGCAAGCTGCATCTGGGCTCGGTCTTCTCCATCTCCTGGTTGTGATACCATGGTGGATGGTGGCTGTTGGCGGTAGATCCAGCGAATTCTCCCTACATAAGCTTGCTTATGTTTCGTATATGGGTGTGGTTCTTTCTTTCCCTTGTATCCATGTCGTTATGGTGACGGGAGACGAAAAGGCAAGGGATTCCGGTGAGCCTTCTCGATCTGGTGCGGTTGTCCAATAAGATTGATTGGTTCCCTGTTCTTGAGGTGCACTAGTCCTACTATAACTTCTATGATCACTGCGGTGGTGGAGTTGAAGCAAGGGAAGCTGGAGATCCAGATCGGGTCGTGCATGTTACCACTGGATGTTTAGGAGTCGCCAGGGCTCTAGCCATGGCGGTTGGCTACCGCAGGCTCCATCACGCCACTGAATCCGTTGGGCACAGGTTGGCCTTTGTTTTTCCTCCCAGCTAAGGAACCAAAAGGGAGGCAGTGCATCCTTTCTATGGAGTTTGCGACGAGGTGTCGTGGAAGCTTCACCATCCCAAGTGGTGCCATCCCTGGCGATGACGAGGTTGCGTCCGTGTGGAATACAAGGAGGACCTGATTGTACTTTTCATCTAGATGTTGGGATTCTCCTTGTAAAACTCAGGAACCAATTTGCATTTTAGGTTTAGTTATGGATCTTTCGTAAGTTAGTTATTCCAGCGATTTATCATTAATGAAGCTTGGGGGGTACTTTGGGACCTCTTTCCTGTTCAATTTTTTTTCACAAACTATATGAAGAGATTTGGTTAATTGTTGTTGACCCAGCCGTGATGTGGCCACACATGTTCCTTCAATTCTTTTGGAAACATAGTACAAATGCAGACGCTCACATAAATGCATGCATACATATACATATGAACTCATGCATACACCATATACCTATTAGCATCTCCGAGAGGCTGAGCCGACAGCAAAATAATCACAAACGTTTCACAATTGATGAGCACATCATACCGTTGAACGAGTAGCGCCGGCAAAACCAGAAACAAATATAGGAAAAAGTGACTGCACATGGCAAGTGTAAGACTTGAACTCGGATGGACAGGTTCCACAACATAGTACCTAGCCATGTAAGCAAAGCTCAGTTCTCTCCTCTGAATATTCTAGTAGTGTAGAATTATGGGTAGACAGACATACCATGAGGTTCCTAGCAGATCGGACGTCGGTTAGTAGTGAATGCATGTATGTACAACCTTCGATTTTATTTACTTCGCATATTAGCTTTGTTTTAAGTCAAATTTTGTAAACTTTTCCAAGTTTATATGAAATATTATTAACACACATAATATTAAATCAATACCATGACAATCATCATTGAATATATTTCACCTCATATATATTTGTTATTGTGAAAGTTTCGAGTGTTTTATATAAAATTGGTCAAATTTTGTGAAGTTTGACTTAGATCAAAACTAGCATGTTGAGTAAATAAAAACGAAGGCAATATAGAACTGGTCTTTCTAGCTCATGCATGGCGCGTCACTTTGAAAGGGCAGGTTGAGTTTTAAGTTTATTGTAACACGGCGGGCAAGAAACATAAGTCGTAAGATTTCTGAGTGGTTTTTGGAAGGGCAGCTGAATGGGTAGAGAGTTAAGCACCATATTGTCGGTAAACCTCTTCAGGTGGACACCATTATTATACAGGAAATTACTCCATAGGAATTCATCAGAAATAAATTATATAAGGATCCAGGATCCTGGAAAGGAATAGATATGTGGAAAGATATGAAAATCATCTCCGAAAAATCCAGAAAAAATATATCATTTTTGGCAGTTTTGAGAAAATAAAAAATATTGGGCAAAAGAGCCAGACGATGGGGTGCTTGTGGGCCCCATGTGGGCATGCCCTAGCCGTATGGTGGCCTTGGACACCGTCTCGACTCCATCTTTCGCCGGATGACTCCTTCCGCATGCAATTTATTATTATTATTCTCCTTGAATTTTCTCGATCTATGTATCACACGTTTTCGTCTCCTTTTGTATCGAGTTATTTATGTCAGGAATTACTAGGGTTTGGATAAACATGTCTTAGTTGAGATCGTCCAAGAATCAATTCTTCCACAAGGTCATCAACCCTTATCTCCCTAGTGTGATGACACACCCTAAAACCTTACAATTTAGTGTGTTGTGCTTCAAATATAGGAGGAGGAGGCACCGAAGATGGAGGAGAGAGACAACCAGGCTCGAAGAGGTTGAACAGGAGATTTTTGGATGCAAAAATATGGTGGAGCATGGGGTGGATGCAAACAATTCTATGATCTCGAAGATGAACTGGACTCATCATGAAGAAATTGTTGGACGATCCACCGCCTCCGCAACAAGGCAAAAAACCTCCAACAGTAGTTGTACGACATCTAGAATCAAAACCGTGAGTATGACAATATGATAACTTTATCATCAACTTTTAGGGCTCTGGAGACTACTTCATCTTTTGTGGATGGTTGTTCCGTGGCATGGAAGTTCGAAGATGATCCTGCTCCTGAGTCTCTTCCTCCATCACCATAAAAGGACCCAATATGGGTTTGGGTAAAGGCATACTTCTAGGCTTGTTCCAAGCTTGGGGGAGGTGCTATTGTATTTTCTACATCGTTCTTATTTTTTAGTACTTGGTCATATCGTGATTTAGAGAATTTAGAGTTTGGTATAGTAGTTGTGAGATGTTCTATTTGCTCCTTCGGAGCAATTATCAATGTATCTGTTAGTGTGAGGTTATATAATAATTAAAGAGATGGCACGACACTTGTTCTTGCTTTTCGTAATTATATATTCTAACCCTGCATCTCACTCTCATAGAATTATCTCGTGGGAGATTATTAATTTACATGTGGGGGGAAATGAATAAATGTTATTGATAATTACAAACAAGCATTGGGCACTTGAAGCAATTCATGAAACTTACTGCAAGGAAGAGAGATATCACATGCAAATATATCACTTGGACATCCTTTATGATTGTGAACTCTCAATGTATATCTTAGAACATGAACCAATTGGTTTTGCTAGACATGGAAGACAACCTAATGAATGAATTGTTATGTACCTCTATATTTATTTTTCATGGATCTTCCAACAAGCATGGTTTATTTGAGCCTTTGCTAGCCCGATAACCATCTCCTAAGCATGAATTCTGCTTGTGCATCAAAAACCCATTGAATCCAATAACATCCATGAGTCTCTACTATACATACCTATTGGTCAAGAATGTCTTCCAATTAAATTGTCCTCTCAGCAGGTATCAAAGTTACCATTTAATTGAGTGTAAGTTTTTATTGGAAGGGAATTAAATCTTTACATAAACTTGTGATGGGGATTAAGACCATAATAATAATGCAAATGGGCACCATCATAAAAAGCAATGTAAAGTCAAGTTTTCCTCCATTAAACTCTTATGCATCCAAAACCCAATAAGCACATGACAATCCCCGCTTCCCTCTGCGAATGACCTATCTTTAATTTTTATGCCGAGTCAATTCCTTTGAGCCATCCTAATCTCTTAAAGTAAACATAGTATGTTGGAGAAAGATTCATGAACATATAAACTACTCATGTGCATAATTATTTTAATTCATTACTATTGACATTATCACCGAGGTAAATACGTAAAGAAGCTAAGCACTTGCTAAACTTCATGTCTTCCTTGTGTCCGGTTGAAACGTATTCATTCTGAAAGTTTGCATTTTTCACATTTATGAGCTAAATTCAAAGTTTAAAATCGGGGCTGTTGGTCCTATTGTGGTAGGCCTAAAATGGCGTGATAGCACGAAAATGGGTTATTTGCACCCGAGCTCAAAAACACCCGCATGAACGGTGAATTTCAAAAATAGTCAAAGAGTCAAGCAAATCTAATTTTTTTTGTGGATGAACGTCAACAAATTTGCTAACATCATGCCTCTACCGATGTTTTTTGGTGGTGAAATTTTGAAAGACATCCATGAAGGCCTGTAAAAATACAAAACGGGACTCAAAAAGACACATTTTCGAGCACTCTTTTTTTTTTTGCACACGCCTCTACCAATGTTTTTTCGTGGTGAAGTTTTGCAGGATATTACAAAACTTGTTGACGTTCATCCATAAAAAACGTTCAGTTTTTTATTTTTATTTTGCTATTTGTGGAATTTACAGTTCATATGGGCGCAGTTGAGCTCGGCACTAGAGTAACACTTTCTGCGATAGCGGCGCTATATCTATCCCATGAAATTAGTGATATATCCCGCGATTTAGTTTAGGGGCAATAGCGGTGCGATGTCGTTCAAATCACGTGCAATTCAAATCTTTGGCTACATTTCAAAGCTCGTGAATGCACAAGTAAAATAGACATAGTATGGAAGGCCGCTCCACTTGCGTCTCTGCAGATAACCACTTCACCATTGTCCGAATTTGATGCACATACCAGGAGCGTGTGGTGCACATATATACCAGGAGCCCGGGTTTGATCACTGTCATAGCACCGTTTGGAACAAACCTCTCTGCCGCCTAAGGTACACGAGATTGAGATCTTTTGTTGACCGGTGCTCTCTAACTATAATTAAATCTGCCCAGGCTGTCCTCACGTAGTGAATACAATATCTGATCTTAATCCCTTACCTAATAATGAAACCGATTTATCAAACAAGTAGGAGACCCCAAAGTCCAATAATGTCGTAGAGTAGCCAACGCTCAGCTCGCACCCCTGCCCCTTCGTTCATCTATAAATAGCCGGGCTGCCATTGTAGAGCTCACACACCAGCCACACTAGCACTACACCACTGCTCTTAATTAGAAGCAATACATACAGGAAGATGTTTAGCGATATCATCGGCGGGCTGACCGGGGCACGTCTCAAGGGCTCGGTAGTCCTGACGCGCAAGAACGCGCTCGACTTCAACGACTTGGGCGCCACCATCATAGACAGCGTCACCGAGTTCCTCGGCCGTGGTGTCACCTGCCAGCTCATCAGCTCCACCATCGTCGACTCCAGTGAGCACGGGCAAACATGCAATTCACCTGCGTGTGTAGACCGCACTTCTTTGTTCTTACTCGTTTGCGTGTGTAGACAACGGGAACCGTGGGAAGGTGGGCGCGGAGGCGAGCCTGGAGCGGTGGATCACGAGCCTGCCGTTGATCACCGTGGGCGACTCCAAGTTCAGCGTCACGTTCGACTGGGCGGTGGACAAGCTGGGCGTGCCGGGCGCCATCATCGTTAAGAACAACCACGCCTCTGAGTTCTTCCTCAAGACCATCACCCTCGACGACGTGCCCGGCCATGGCACCGTTGTCTTCGTCGCCAACTCATGGGTCTACCCGCAAGACATGTACCGCTACAACCGCGTCTTCTTCGCCAACGACGTGAGTTCTTGGATCAACCGCCTTGTCGTGCTTCTTTCTCCTTCTTTTACCATTTCAATGGATGAAAACGTGTTTACATGTCCGCTTATTATTTAGCTTAGATGTGACATTTTTAAAAAACATTTAGTTGTGAATTAGACAAACTATATTATTTAAGTATATATATATGCAGACGTACCTGCCCAGCAAGATGCCGGCGGCCCTGAAGCCTTACCGCGACGACGAGCTCCGCAACCTGAGGGGGGACGACCAGCAGGGGCCGTACGAGGCGCACGAGCGCGTCTACCGCTACGACATCTACCACGACCTCGGCGACACCCGCCAGATCCTCGGCGGCTCCAAGGAGTTTCCCTACCCTCGCCGCTGCCGCACCGGCCGCAAGCTCTCACAAACCAGTGCGTTTCCCTTAATTTTCTTCTCCACCATCCAGTGCCACTTTACTTACGCGTAAAATCCGTTGCGCGCGCAGACCCCGATCGCGAGAGCCGTCTTCTGCCGCTGGTGCAGAACACCTACGTGCCGCGGGACGAGCTGTTCGGCCATCTCAAGCAGTCGGACTTCCTCGGGTACTCGCTCAAGGCGCTGGTGGACGGGATCATACCGGCCATCCGCACCTACGTCGACCTCTCCCCCGGCGAGTTCGACTCCTTCGCCGACATCCTCAAGCTCTACGAGGGCGGCATCAAGCTGCCCAACATCCCGGCCCTCGAGGAGATGCGCAAGCGCTTCCCGCTCGAGCTCGTCAAGGACCTCATACCCATGGGCGGCGACTACCTCCTCAAGCTCCCCAAGCCACAAGTCATCAAAGGCACGCGCTTATATTACTTAAATAAATGGCTACTCCATGTTTGTATGAGTTTGGCATGCTAACTAATCGTGCACGTCCAGAGGACGAGATAGCATGGATGACCGACGAGGAGTTTGCAAGGGAGATTCTTGCCGGGGTCAACCCGATGATGATCACACGTGTCACGGTGAGTCTAAGATCAAGTGATATATCATTTTCCCCGCAAAAAAAAAAGTGATATATCATTTGTGGCATCTTATATTTTGTTAGTTAATTATGGCTAAACTAGGAGGGGAAAAAACCCGAGGGTTATATACCCATGCCGGTCGTGAGAAGTATGAACTGAACTCTAAATTAATGGTAAAAGTTAATCCATTGCAGGAGTTTCCTCCCAAGAGTACTTTGGATCCAAGCCAGTACGGTGACCACACCAGCACCATCACTGAGGCGCATATCAGGAATAGCCTCGAGGGCCTCACCGCGCAGCAGGCAATGGCCAGCAACAGGCTCTACATCCTTGACCACCACGACAACATGATGCCATACCTCGTCAGGCTCAATAACCTCGACGACACCTTCCTCTATGCCACAAGGACTCTGTTCTTCCTGCGAGGCGACGGCACGCTGGCGCCAGTGGCCATCGAGCTGAGCATGCCTCTGCTGCAGGGCGGCCTTACCACCGCAAAGAGCACTGTCTACACGCCAGCGTCCACCGGCGTCGAGGCATGGATATGGCAGCTAGCCAAGGCGTACGTCTGTGTCAACGACTACGGCTATCACCAGCTGGTCAGCCACTGGCTCAACACGCACGCCGTGATGGAGCCCTTCATCATCGCCACGAACCGGCAACTAAGCGTGACTCACCCGGTGCACAAGCTCCTACAGCCACACTACCGTGACACGATGAACATCAACTCGCGGGCGCGTGAGTTGCTCATCAACGCCGGCGGAGTCATCGAGCTGACCGTCTTCCAACGCAAGTACGCCATGGAGATGTCCTCCGTCACCTACAAAGACTGGAACTTCAACGAGCAGGCCCTCCCTGACGATCTAATCAAAAGGTAATTAAATAGTTGTTCTACAGGTTAGGTTAAGTATGTGAAGAACCATTCGTCAATTAATAACATGGTACTAATCAATCATGAAATGCAGAGGCATGGCCGTGCCTGACCCATCAAGCCCGCACAAGGTGCGGCTGTTGCTTGAGGACTACCCTTACGCGGTGGACGGGCTGGCTATATGGACTGTGATCGAGCAGTGGGTGACAGAGTATCTCGCCATCTACTACACCAGCGACAGCGTGCTCCAGGGTGACGTGGAGCTGCAGGCGTGGTGGAAGGAGGTACGCGAGGTCGGCCACGGCGACCTCAAGGACGCTGCGTGGTGGCCAGAGATGAAGACGCTGGCAGAGCTGGTCAAGGCATGCACCACCATTATCTGGACAGGGTCGGCCCTGCACGCCGCTGTAAACTTCGGGCAGTACCCGTACGCAGGTTACCACCCCAACAAGCCGTCAGCGAGCCGTCGTCCGATGCCGGAGCCGGGCACCGAGGAATATGCCATGCTGGCCCGCGAGCCCGAAAAGGTATTCATCCACACTATCACCAACCAGGTGCAGGCCATCATTGGCATTTCACTGCTCGAGATCCTATCCAAGCACTCCTCCGACGAGATTTACCTCGGGCAACGTGACACGCCGGAGTGGACATCAGACGCGAAGGCTCTAGAGGCGTTCAAGCGGTTTGGCACGAGGTTGGAGGGCATCGAGAGCGAGGTGGTTGCCTTGAACGGGAACCCCCAGCTCAAGAACCGCAATGGGCCAGTCAAGTTCTCATACATGTTGCTCTACCCCAATACCTCTGACCACAATGGCGATGCCACCGGGCTCACGGCTAGGGGCATCCCCAATAGCATCTCCATTTGATGAGATATTTGGAGAATGGTTGCTGCTCGCTAGCATGCGGAAATGTTGGGGTGCATGCTTCCTGGGTCATTGCTTGAATAATCTACGTACATCAATGCCCATTTGCCATCCAAGTGATGTGTGCTTGGCTAGCCACTGGCAATGTATCTTCCATGTATATTTCCCTTTCAATTTATATCAATAAAATGAGCTCTATTTTGTTTAACCAAGACATCAGGAAAATGTCCTGCTGCCCTACCATGATTTGATTATAAAAAATCGTAAGTGAAAAGAGAGAGGAAAAGGAGAAGCGAAAAAGTAATAAAAACGAGAGACTAAAGATGTTTTAGGTGGTTTTGGTACATGGGCCTGAGGCGGTTATTTCCTTTCTGCCTATGAGTAAGTACTATAGTGGGCTTATAGGCTGCTTACATGACATTTTTGCCTATATGGAAGGGAGAGATGTGAAAAAGTAAGAGCAGTGAACTCTCATGCAAGAGCCAAGCTATATACGCATTTTTAGGTAAATGCAATAAATGAGAAGAAAGAGATAGATAGAAGATGAAAAAAAGTACTTATGTAATAGCCAACCTTATAGCCCACATTATTGTATGAGTGCATATCGATGATGACTATAGATGACATGACGGTTTCCTATAGCCATCAGCTGGCTATATTATTAATCATGCTCAGCGCGTGTCACTAATGTGCCTAGAATTGTGGGCGGTTATCTAACTACATGCAATGATATTCTACCGTATGCGGTATGTTGAGAGAAATGCCTCAAATGCCTGAAACATCAGAATTGACTTCTTATTTGGAACCACCTCCTATGTACTAATATTACGTGTGGTTTCTTAAGAAGAACATCATGTATTTCGTGTTTGGGGTGGATTTTTTTTCATTTCAGAGGTATTCAAAATACACATTCGATGCATTTTCATAATGCACATCCACATTCATCTCATAATTGCATTGTGTCATATTCATAAACACTTTTTTATATATCCAAATGTGTGGGCAACATATGCAAGAAATAGAATGCTAGAACCTAAAATGTATCTAAAGTAAACATATCAAACAAAATTTTGAAATCGGCAATGTGTGGCGGCTAACTAGGAGAATACTCTCGAGTCTGTCAGCTATTCAAAAATGACCATCGCATTGTCCGATGAGTAGTTGAGAGTCCAGGTAAGACCCTTAACATCTGGAATTGCTAGTGAAAGACGGTGACTTTATCATACCTATAACACACAATATCAGTATAAGGATTCAATATATGGCAAATAGCAACTTAACAAATTGCAAACTTAGAGATGATGCAGATGAATCATCCTCATGTAATCCTTCTTCTAATATTTTTGTGCAATGCCACCAAAATAGAGCCATGTCACCGATGTGACATTTTAGCGGCACTACACAAAACACTTACCATGAAAAGTGGTTTGTTCAGTACACTAAGAGGTCGTAATATTAATGATGTGTGTACAAAACTTGCACAAAATAACTAGAATCATATTCATATTTGAAAATTGTTATGCAAGTTTACCTAGGCATTGCAAACTACTCGTATCGAGAATAATTCTAAGCATTGCAAAAGTACTCATGGTGCCATGCCCCTCGGGTGTTGCTACATAGGACAAAAAGGCCAACAACAGTAGGGAGGCCCAAACACATGATTTTACATCCAACGACAATCTGAAGTGCATTGCCACCTTGGGGGACAAGATGAAAACTCCTTACCATACTAGTCTCGATCCATGCAACCCAACGGACACCTTTGGAGATACATGTAGATCACATTTATAATCACTCAGTTACGAAGTGACGTTTGATAGCACACAAAGTATTCCTCGGGTATCCGGGAGTGGCATGATCTCATGGTCTGAGAAACTGATACTTGACATGAAGAAAGATATAGCAAATAAATAAGTGATACGATCACTTGCTAAGCTTATGGTTGGGTCTGTCCATCACATCATTCTCATAATGATGTGATCCCGTTATCAAATGACAACTCATGTGTATGGTTACGATACCTTAACCATCTTTAATCAACGAGCTAGTACAGTAGAGGCCTACTAGGGACACGGTGTTGTTTATGTATTCACACGTGTATATAATTTACTGGTCAATGCAATTCTAGCATTAATAATAAACATTAATCATGAACAAGGAAATAGTATAACAACCAATTTATTATTGCCTCAGGCCAGTCATTTTTCAACAACCATGTGATTGGTTATCATTCTACCTCAGGCCAGTCATTTTTCAGAATTCCTTACAGAAACTCTCTCATTGGTTGTGAAGTTTCATGTAAATGACTATATGATCCTTGTATCCGAAATTACCCTTGCACTTGGCTTTGTATGCGTTTCTGTGAGCCACCTTCCTCGAGATCATCCATGCCGGTATCAGAAGCGAGATTCATTCTTCGACACTTTTGACCCTTAACACATCTTGGTTTGGGCATCAAAAGATTGCCTACCCAATTTGAAACATCTTGTACCTTCTTACCTTGCTCTCGATGTTTTTTCCTAGGTTGTAACTAGAGACATGTCTTTGTTCCCGATCGCTGAGATACTCATCTGTTAACCAACTTGGTAGAGATCCTCTCTTCTAGAGTTTTCCCTCCATACTCTCTCGTAGGTACGAGAAAGATTCCAAAGGAAGGACAACTACTCTGTAGCGAAGCAATGATGTAGAAAAATGAAGACATCCAACCATATAGGCCAACATCTTCGAGAAAAGCAACCAAGACCAAGAAGACTTGTTAGATTCATAGCCAGACCTTTCCCTCTTACTCTACCTCTCAAATCTCGGGGCGACATTTCTTTTCGTGGAGGAGATTTGTAACACCCCGATAGTTATGCTACAGTAACTTCACCCTAGGTGGCACCACGCGCCAAGTTTCCCTCCACCTTTCGATTTTTTTTCCTGTTGCTAAATATCTAACTCTCCCCCCCTACCCACCCCTTTTTCTCCCCGATCGACCACAAGCCACATTTACCTTGTTTCCTCCTTCCTTCCTTCCCAAGCTATAGACGCTTCCTCGCTTGCTTCCTCACTCTCACTGTCTAGCATCCGACCGCCACAGTTGCCATGGTCTTCTTCAATGACCTCTCCAGCAATTCCTTCTATGATGGCGACTCTTTCACCAGCCGGGTATGCCTCTCTCCTCTCTCTCGGGTTTAGATTTGGAATAAAGGATTTTTAACCCGGTGGCCGACTTGAATCATTTCTTTCTCTTGTAGCTCCCTAGGACCATCACTTTCAATGAATGGAGCAGGGTGGCTGAAGATCTGCCTGCTCGTTGTCACTATCAATCTCCATGCACGAAGTTAGTTTCTTTTGAATTTGTGGACAGTGGGACGAAGTTTCTGGCATGTGCAGAGAAGATTGACCCCACTTTCATTGTAACAAATCATTTGTTAGATATGATTCAGATACTCTCACTGTGTTATGTTATTCTGGATGTGATTAAGACAGGGTCATAGTTTCTTCCTAGTATCTAAAAATATTGTCATCTCATCAGCGGTGCCCTAAGAAAATTATTTGGCACCGCTTCAGCAGTTTGCACAGCCAACTTTGCTCCACACATCCGAGCAGCCAAGCGGTAAAATACTAAAACTTTATGGCGCGAAGGAACTGGGCATCGGAGTAACTAGGTGCTCAGGAGTCTGGTTCCCTGAATTTTTCCTCTGACATCGGCTCGTCAGTGCAGTGCACCAGTGCCAAATGTAGCAACAGTTGTTTTGACACCGATTTTAGCCTACGTAGTGGAGGGCCTTAGTGCTATTAGTTCTATGTTACTAAATTTGTGCATGTACACACATGTTAATATTGTTTTTATTTCATTCAAACATTGTCGCTATGTTGTTGCAGTTACATTTAGCTTCCTCATACAATGTTTAATTACTTATTTATAGTACATGACTAAGAACTTCTAGAGTTGTTGCAGTTAATTATATATTGTGATGTTCTTGAATTTGGTTGTTGTCTCTGTAGCAATTAATTTATTTGCACATTGATAATTTTGAGAAGATGTTTCATAATTAAGATGTTTCTTCGGTTTTTCAAAATATGTATGTGCTGATTTTCTATGTTGCTAGAAACTCATTTTCCTTACAAAATGTTACTCATTTAGTTTTAAATATTATAGGATGAACGAAGGTGTTATTACCTGGAGTGGGTTGATAAGAGTGGCTATAGTCTTTGAACATGTGCCTAGCAAAGCTTTGGAGCATGTATGAGGAAGAGAATAGAGATAGGCTTAGAAAAAATATTGACAACGCTGAAGAATATTTCAAGATACGGGAAAAAAAGATGGAGAATGAGCTCAGATTTTTTTAATTAGAGTTTGCTAAGATGGTGTTGGTGAAGGAGGAGGCACTTTCTCAGTTGGTTAGTGCAAAATAGGTTCTTACAGAACTAAAAGCAGAGGTGGAGAAGATGAACTTGGTTGATCATGCATCGATCAATTAGGGAAACGAATATATTGTTCTAATATTGTT
>NC_041389.1:576281106-576306224 GCF_002162155.2 Triticum dicoccoides | reverse complement strand
AAATTGGTAAATAGTTGTTTGATGTGAAATGTGAATTTGCTTAATACTGGAATTATTAATAGTAAACTAATAAACCTACTAAATGGCTCATGGAACTTACAAACGGTTCTAGTAGTAAAAGCATGTGTGATGAATAGCCCAATCTCATATAGTTATCTTATTCAAATCGTGTGTGATATACTTGAATAACGCAAACGGTTAACGGAGGCAAAGCGTGTGTGATTGTTACACCTATCACACACAAGGGCTATATAGAAAACTGTGTGTGATGTAGATACGAACGGAATGTTTGTCTGTGGTTCACTATGGGATGTGCAAATGAACGAAAAAGTTTGTCTGGGATTCACTATGTGGGATGTACATGAGAACAAAAACGTTTGTCTGGGATTTACTTTGTGTGATATACCTACGAATGGGAAATGTTTGTCTGGGATTCACTGTGTAGGATGTAATTACGAACTGAAACGATTGGACATGTATAATTGTATGCGATGGCTCGCCCGGTCGCACACGAGCTAATTTTGCCCAGCGTGTATGACTAGGGGACCTATCCCCAACGATTTCTGGGTCGCGTGGGAAGGACCCCTCCCCCCTATCGCACACATAGGCAAGGGTATAAAACTCCAGCGCGGAAAGGGGTTAGAAACCCTTTGTGTTGTAGCTCGTTATACCAGTGCTCCTTGCGTCACGACGGCCCCGCTGTGGCACTGATTTCTCCGGAACCCTCCACTCGCCACTATCGGCCACTCTCCCCGAGCTATCACATGGCTCTGACCCTCGTCAAGTCGGCAACACCGTGACGCCAAGCTATGCTCCACCGCCCCGAGTTCGACCTCCAGTGCCCTTGCCATCTTCTCCGCGATCGCATGCGAGGACGGCATCGTCGCCCGCCTTTAAATAGGCCAGCCCGAGCTTATCAAGCACACCAGCAACCCTCTCCTCCCTCCCTGTACCACCCAGCCATGTCAACTGAGCTTGAGGATATGTCCTTCCCTTTCTCTCTCCGAAGCCATGCTATCGGTCTCCGCTCAAATTCGAGCGAGCCAAAGCTCAACTTACCCTCCTCTATGCACCATTAGAGCCACAGAAGTCCGGTGGAGCTCCACACCCTCCAGCTCCCCTTCGGTGCAGCGTAGACCCAAGCCAATTCCTACCTGATGCCATCCTAAATCGCGGGCGTGGCCTTCCTTGTTTCGGAGCTCCCTAATGGTGGAAACCACCACTCATCGATGTGGCTCGGCCCCCTGTTCACTTCGGTAGGTCCTGCATCTCGTATGGTGGCTCACATCGCCAGCGATCGTCATCGGGTCCTCTGCTCCCTTGGACAGGTGTGCGCGGGCGGAAGAAGATGACCCGATCGATGGGCCCTTGATATAAGAGGTAGCAGCAGCGCACGTGTGAAGCTGACGAGCGGGCCCACGTGATTTTGTGTTGAAGCGTACTCCGCTAAATACACTTTCATTTAAGCAAACCGCCCTCGGTCCGATCTTTGAAATAAATGTGCCTTCTCCTCTCCAAAAGCATATTGTCGTGAATGAGCTTCCTCCCTTAGTCATCTGTGATACGTCTCCAACGTATCTACTTTTCCAAACACTTTTCCCCTTGTTTTGGACTCTAACTTGCATGGTTTGAATGGAACTAACTCAGACTGACGCTGTTTTCAGCAGAACTTCTATGGTGTTATTTTTGTGTCGAAATAAAAGTTCTCGGAATGACCTGAAAATCCATGAAGCAAAATTTTGGAATAAATAAAAAATACTAGCAAAAGAATCAGCATCAGGGGGCCCACACCCTATCCACGAGGGTGCAGGGCGTCCCCCCTGCCGGGCGTGCCCCCCTGCCTCGTGGGCCCCCTGGGACTCCACCGACCTCAACTCCAACTCTTTATATTCATTTTCGGGGAGAAAAAAATCAGAGAGAAGGATTCATCAAACTTTTACGAAACGGAGCCGCCGCCAAGCCCTAATCTTCCTCGGGAGGGCTGATCTGGAGTTCGTTCGGGGCTCCGAAGAGGGGAATCCGTCACCATCGTCATCATCAACCATCCTCCATCACCAATTTCATGATGCTCATTGTTGTGCGTGAGTAATCCCATCACATGCTTGTTGGACGGTGATGGATTCGATGAGATTTACCATGTAATCGAGTTAGTTTTGTTAGGGTTTGATCCCTAGTATCCATTATGTTCTAAGATTGATGTTGCTATGACTTTGCCATGCTTAATGCTTGTCACTAGGGCCCGAGTGCCATGATTTCAGATCTGAACCTATTATGTTTTCATGAATATATGTGAGTTCTTGATCATATCTTGCAAGTCAATACCTACTATATGTTATGATCTGACAACCCCGAAGTCACAATAATCGGGACTACTCCCGATGATGACCATGGTTTGAGGAGTTCATGTATTCACTAAGTGTTAATGCTTTGGTCCGGTACTCTATTAAAAGGAGGCTTTAATATCCCTTAGTTTCCAATAGGACCCCGCTGCAACGGGAGGGTAGGACAAAAGATGTCATGCAAGTTCTTTTCCAGAAGCATGTATGACTATATTCGGAATACATGCCTACATTACATTGATGAACTGGAGCTAGTTCTGTGTCACCCTATGTTATAACTGTTGCATGAGGAATCGCATCTGACATAATTATCCAGCATTGATCCATTTCCTACGAGCTTTTCACATATTGATCTTTGCCTAGTTACTTCTCCGTTGCCACTGTTACGATTACTACAAAACTACTATTGTTACTTTTGCCACCGTTACTATTACTTCCATACTACTTTTCTACTAAATACTTTGCTACAGATATTAAGTCTTTCAGGTGTGGTTGAATTGACAGATCAACTGCTAATACTTGAGAATATTCTTTGGCTCCCCTTGTGTCGAATAAATAAATTTGGGTTGAATACTCTACCCTCGAAAACTGGTGTGATCCCCTATACTTGTAGGTTATCAAGACTATTTTCTGGTGCCATTGCCGGGGAGCTTGGCTCTATTCTTTGAGTCACTTGGGATTTCTATCTACTGATCACTATGAGGAACTTGAAAGATGAAAGAACCAAGATTTTTCCCTCAACTACGAGGGGAGGTAAGGAACTGCCATCTAGCTCTGCATTTGATTCACCTTCTATTTTGAGTAAACTTGCGACACCTGCACCTGCTATTGATTCTGATATGTCGCATGTTATTGATGATGCGACTTCTGCTATGCATGATGCTTATGATGATACTACTTCTATGCTTGATAATACCATGCCATTAGGTGATTTTCTTGATGAACAACTTGCTAGGGTTAGAGAGAATGAAATTATTGAAACTGATAATATTGATGAAAGTGATAATGAAGATTCTCCCCCTAGATATGAATTGCCTGATGTACCTGAGGGTTATGTTATGGATGAAGAAACTGCTAGAGACCTTTTTCCTTGCAAAGATAGATATGATCTTAAGAAACTGTTAGCTAAGCTGAAAGAAAAGTCTTTGAATGCTAGAGTGAAGTATGACCCTACTTTTGCTACTTCACTTATCTATATTTGTGATAAGGATTATGATTTCTCCGTCGATCCCGAGTTAATTAATTTGGTTGAATCTGATCCTTTCCATGGCTATGAATCCGAAACTATTGTGGCACATCTCACTAAATTGAAAGATATAGCCACCCTATTCACTCATGAGGAAAAAATCGTTATTTGTGTTCTCATTGAAGGGTGATGCTCAGATATGGTTTAATTCTCTTGCTCCTGGTTGTGTGCGTAGTCCCTAGGATATGATTTATTACTTCTCTCCTAAATATTTCCCCGCTCATAAGAAACAAGTTGCCTTAAGGGAAATATATTATTTTGTGCAAATTGAAGAAGAGAGTCTCCCACTAAGCTTGGGGGAGGCTTGTACAATTACTTAATACTTTGTCGGATCATCCTCTCAAGAAAAATAAAATACTTGATATCTTTTATAATGGACTAACCGATGCTTCCAGAGACCACCTAGATAGTTGTGCTGGTTGAGTTTTCAGGGAAAGAATTGTTGAGGAAGCTGAATTGCTACTAAATAATATGTTGAGTAATGATAATGATTGGAAACTTCCTGGACCAACTCCTAAGCCAACTCCGAAGAAAATGGGTATTCTATTTCTCTGTCCTAAAGATATGCAAGAGGCAAAGAAATCTATGAAAGAAAAAGGTATTAAAGCTGATGATGTTAAGAATTTACCACCTATTGAACAAATACATGGTCTTGATAACCCGAAACAGGTAGTAAAGGTAAACTCTCTATATAGATTTGATGAAGGTGATATCCCTCGTTATAAGTCTGCTAGCCAATGCTTGGATGAGTTTGATAATTTTATTGTTAAACAAGAAAACTTCAATGCTTATGTTGGTAGACAATTGAAACGTAATGCTTATATGATTGAACACTTGAGTGATTATATGTCTAGAGTTAAAGGTGACCTTAAACTTATTTGTAAACATGCATCCATGGTTACCACTCAAGTAGAACAAGTGCTTAAAGCACAAGATGATTTGTTCAATGAATTAAACAATAAGAAAAATGATAATGTTGTTAGAGTTATGACTAGAGGTGGTAGAATGACTTAGGAACCTTTGTATCCCGAGGGATATCCTAAGAGTGTTGAGCAAGATTCTCAGAGAGCTAATGTTGATGCACCAAGTCCTTCTAAGAAAAAGAAAAAGAAAAATGATAGAACTTTGCATGCTTCTAGTGAGCCAGTTGTTGACACCCCTGAGAATCCCAATGATATTTCTATTTCTGATGCTGAAACACAATCTGGTAATGAACAAAAAACTTGGTGATAATGTTAATGATGATGTTCATATTGATGCTCAACCTAGCAATTATAATGATGTAGAAATTGAACCTCCTGTAGATCTTGATAACCCACAAGCAAAGAATCAACGTTATGATAAGAGAGACTTTGTTGCTAGGAAGCACGGTAAAGAAAGAGAACCATGGGTTCAGAAACCCATGCCTTTTCCTCCTAAGCCATCCAAGAAAAAGGATGATGAGGATTATGAGCGCTTTGCTGAAATAATTAGACCTATCTTTTTGCGTATGTGTTTGACTGATATGCTTAAAATGAATCCTTATGCTAAGTATATGAAAGATATTGTTACAAATAAAAGAAAGATACCGGAAGCTGAGATTTCCACCATGCTTGCTAATTATACCTTTAAGGGTGGAATACTAAAGAAACTAGGAGATCCAGGAGTACCATCTATACCATGCTCCATTAAAAGAAACTATGTTAAAACTGCCCTATGTGATCTTGGAGACGGTCTTAGTGTTATGCCTCTCTGTTTATGTCGTAGACTTGATTTGAATAAGTTGACACCCACTGAAATCTCTTTGCAAATGGCTAATAAATCAACTGCTATACCTGTTGGTATTTATGAGGATGTGCCTGTTGTGGTTGCGAATGTTACTATTTTAACGAACTTTGTTATTCTTGATATTCCCGAGGATGACAGTATGTCGATTATCCTTGGTAGAACCTTTCTAAATACTGCAGGGGATGTTATTGATTGCAACAAAGGCAATGTCACTTTTCATGTTAATGGTAATGAGCATATGGTACACTTTCCGAGGAAACAACCTCAAGTCCACAGTATCAATTCTATTGGAAAAATTTCAACTATTACTATTGGAGGTTTTGAATTCCCTCTACCTACTGTCAAAAAGAAATATGATATTCTTATTGTTGGGGACATGCATATCCCCGTTGAGGTAACCTACTGTTATTCGAAAATTCTTCGGTTTTATGTTATTCAGAAGAAATTTGTTAACAAGACTTGATCAACCTTGTTAGTGGATTACTTTAAATGAGCATGAGATGGATGAAGTTAGAAAGAACAACTCTCTGTACCCTCCTTTTACTTCCTGTTATTTAGTTTAAATAAAGCAAAAATAGTATTTTTCTGTCTATTTTCAGAGTTATCCATGCAATAAAAAATACCCCGAAAATAAAAATTCTCCAAATGTCCTGAAAATGAAGTATGATTTTTTGTAGAATATTTAAGAATTTCTAGCACTGAGAACACACTAGAGGGGCCCACCATTTGGCCACGAGGGCACAGGGCGCGCCCACCCCGCTCCGGTGCGCCCCCTTGCCTCGTGGACCCCACGTGGACCCACTCCACTTATTCCAGCACTCACCCACTTCGTCTTCCTCCAAAAAAAATCCTCCCATAGCTCAAACCCGTGTTCTAGCTCATCTTGCTACCATTTTCGATCTCCTTGCTCAAAGTTCCATTCACAAAACTATTTTGGGGGATTGTTCTTCGGTATGTGACTCCTCCAATGGTCCAATTAGTTTTTGGTCTAGTGTTATATTTATTGCAAATTTTTGCTGCTAAGGTAACCCTGTTCTTGAGCTTGCATTTCAAATTTATAAGGTCCAAAGTAGTTTTGATGCATGACATAGCCTCTAGGCACTTGTGGTAGTAGTTGCTATCAATCTTGTTGAGTTTGGTTCACTTTTATTTCGAGTCACTAAAAATTTCAGAGAAAGAAAAATGCATAGGTAAATGTACCAAGGTGGTTCTTCGAGGAAGCAAGAACCAAGGCTCGCGATACGTGAGCCAGACATTAAACCACCAAGGGAAGCTCAAGTGCAGCCTTGTGAATGGCCGTCAGAAGAATTTATGGTCCAAGCAGGCTTCAAGGATGAATTTGATGCGTATGTACGTAATATTGAGCTTGAGGACTTCGTGGCAGATAAGTGCCGACAGTACTACCACCTCACTGATTCCTTTGTGAGGAGGTTTAAATTTTCATCCATGCACAACACTCACACTGTTTTATTTGATCTTTATGATAATTCATATACCATGGACCTTGAAGATTTTAATACTGCTTGTAAAATCCCGCAGTGGGGCAATTTTAGTGACCCTCGCAAATCTGGATATAAAGACTTTCTTGCTAGTATCACTGTGGGAGAAACTAGAGAAATTGCACAAGCTACCATAGGGAGCATTCATTTCCCTTCCATACATTATTTTGCTCTCTTTACAGGTAGATGCATTAACGGTAAAGATGAGGTTTGTCACATGTGCGTTGTAGATCCTAGTGTCCTCAAAAGTGTGGTATTAGGTGATGAACAATATAACTTGGGAGCCATGGTTGCATGGAGGTTACACCTTAATGGTAAAAGTCGAGATTTGTTTGGTGGAATTTATGTAACTCATGTAGCTAATTATCTTGGTGTACCGATAAATGTAAATGATATTGAGTTGCCACCTGCTTATCTAGATTATAGTGCTATGGTCCTCCATCAGTTTCTTGAGTGGAACAAACAGTTTCTCCAGTACCGACTAATCTTTGACAGACAGCGTACTGTCCATATTACTCTCACTGCTCCTACTCTCTTTAACTTTCAGGCAAATAGGAGATATTTTATAACCAGGGAGGAGGCGAATGAATATGAGAGGAGGACGGACGCAGCTCGCCTCCAAGCTGCAGCTCTTCAGGCAATAGCTGTTGCATCTCGGTACAACCCCGACTACAACTTTTGATATCAGCTAGGCAAGCAGTGGCCATAGACCAACTTAGGTCAAAAGCCTAAGCTTGTGGGAGTGTGTATTTCTCACTGACATTACATTCATGTTCACACACTCATGCTAGTTGTCGGTGCTCATACTTTTTCATTGTACTATCCATGCTAGTTTATTTCCTTTTCTTTCTTTCTTCTTGTGTGTTTGAAAAACCTTAAGAAAAACCAAAAAAATTAGTTGTAGCCTTTAGCTAGTTTACTTTCCATGCTTGTAGTAGTAATATTAAAAGAAAACCCCAAAAGATTTCTCGTTCTTCTTTTTGCTTGTTGGGAGCTTTCCCGTGTAAATAGTTTTATTTCTTTTCTTTCCTTTGGGGGGCGAGAGGAGAAGACCACGATGAAAATGTTGAGTGGCTCTCATTTGCATTATTGTTGATCTAACCAAGAGCCCATATTACCTTGTCTTCTCCTTTGTATTAAGTGCTTGCATATTCCAGGTTAGTCCAATGCACATGCACTATTATTATTATCCACACTGTTCGGTCGTGGGAGTGAAAGGCAATAATGACGATATATGATTGACTGATTGGGATGAGAGAAGCTGGTATGAACTCGGCCTATCTTGTTTTTGTAAATATGATTAATCCACCATTCCCGATTTAGCCTATTATGGATGAAACATGTTTGCATTGAAAATTAGAGATTATAGTTGCTCATGCCATGCTTAATTAGCTAGGAGTTTATAATGGTTTACCTTGCGTGCCAACATGCTATTAAGATGGTTGTGATGTGGTATGATAGGGTGGTATCCTCCTTTGAATGATTCGAGTGGCTTGACTTGGCACATGTTCAAATTACAATGTTTAGTTAGTCCTTGAGCTTCAGGGGTGCTCTGCATTTATGTTTTGCAGTCTCAGAAAGGGCTAGCGAGATACCATCTTGTTATATCATATTATGATTGTTTTGAGAAAGAATTGCCATCCGAGATTTATTATTATTGCTCGCTAGTTGATTATGCCAGTGATATGAGTAAACATGAGACCTAAAAGTTATTGTGAATATGGTTAGTTCATAATCTTTACAGAAAACTTGAATGCTGGCTTTACATGTTTGCAACAACAAGATCAAACAGAGTTTGTAAAAGTTTTTCTTTATCACTTTCAGTTTGTCAACTGGATTGTTTGAGGACAAGCAAATGTTTAAGCTTGGGGTAGGGGTGGAATTCAAGCCGAGTCGAGCCAGCTCGACTCGACTCGCTAAAACTCGTTTCATTAACGAGCTGGCTCGACTCGACTTGTTACTATAACAAGCTCAAATTCAAGATTGGCTCGACTCGTATAACTCACGAGCTAGCTCGTTTAGCTTGTTAAGCTCGTTAAAGATATGAATGTTAGACCTTATAGTTACAATAAAAAAAATTAAATGAGAATTTCGCATGTGCATATGTGGTCATGTCCGTGTGAGTCTCCTGGGTGGCTCAGCCTTGAGCGGATGGGCCTTGTGCTGGGACGCAAGGTGTTTAGTGGATGTATTTTACTACCCCTAGAAAACACTGATTTTTTTACCGAGCCTAACGAGTTACACGAGTACTTGTGAGATCGGCTTGTTTAACTTGGTCTATAAACAATCTTAAACTAAAGCTTGGCTCGGCTCATTATTCTTCGAGTTCGAGTCGATTCAAGCCGAGTCATGAGCTACTCGTTTAGCTCGCGAGCTTCGAGCTTATTTTCCAGCCTTACTTGGGGGACTTGATACGTCTCCAACGTATCTACTTTTCCAAACACTTTTGCCCTTGTTTTGGACTCTAACTTGCATGATTTGAATGGGCCTAACCCGGACTGACGCTGTTTTCAGCAGAACTGCCATGGTGTTATTTTTGTGCAGAAATAAAAGTTCTCGGAATGACCTGAAAATCCACGGAGCAACTTTTTGGAATTAATAAAAAATACTTGCGAAAGAATCAGCATCAGGGGGCCCACACCCTATCCACGAGGTGCAGGGCGCCCCCTAGGGTGCGCCCCCTGCCTCATAGGCCCCCTGGGACTCCACCGACCTCAACTCCAACTCTTTATATTCAATTTCGGGGAGAAAAAATCAGAGAGATGGATTCATCGTGTTTTACGATATGGAGCCGCCGCCAAGCCCTAATCTTCCTCGGGAGGGCTGATCTGGAGTTCGTTCAGGGCTCTGGAGAGGCGAATCCGTCGCCATCGTCATCATCAACCATCCTCCATCACCAATTTCATGATGCTCACCGCCGTGCGTGAGTAATCCCATCGTAGGCTTGCTGGACGGTGATGGATTGGATGAGATTTACCATGTAATCGAGTTAGTTTTGTATGGGTTTGATCCCTAGTATCCATTATGTTCTAAGATTGATGTTGCTATGACATTGCCATGCTTAATGCTTGTCACTAGGGCCCGAGTGCCATGATTTCAGATCTGAACCTATTATGTTTTCATGAATATATGTGAGTTCTTGATCCTATCTTGCAAGTCAATAGTCACCTACTATGTGTTATGATCCGGCAACCCCGAAGTGACAATAATCGGGACCACTCCCAATGATGACCGTAGTTTCAGGAGTTCATGTATTCACTAAGTGTTAACGCTTTGGTCCGGTACTCTATTAAAAGGAGGCCTTAATATCCCTTCGTTTCCAATAGGACCCCGCTGCCACGGGAGGGTAGGACAAAAGATGTCATGCAAGTTCTTTTCCATAAGCACGTATGACTATATTCAGAAAACATGCGTACATTACATTGATGAACTGGAGCTAGTTCTGTGTCACCCTATGTTATAACTATTGCATGAGGAATCGCATCCGACATAATTATCCATCATTGATCCATTGCCTACGAGCTGTTACCGTTACTTCCATACTAGTTTGCTACTAAATACTTTGCTGTAGATATTAAGTCTTTCAGGTGTGGTTGAATTGACACCTCAACTGCTAATACTTGAGAATATTCTTTGGCTCCCATTGTGTCGATTTAATAAATTTGGGTTGAATACTCTACCCTTGAAAACTGTTGCGATCCCCTATAATTGTGGGTTATCAGACTGCCGAAACGGTTAAATCACGAGCGTTCACCTATTAAGAGCAGAAACAAACAGATTTCTATTTGTTTTCTGCCTAACAAAAGAACATCCATATCTTTTCAACCGTAACTCCAAATCAGGTGATTCCAAAGTCAACGTTCTATTCGTTGAGCCCGTTTAGATGGTACCATTTTCATGATGTTGACACATTCTGAAAATGACAATTTTTCTCCTACCTATATTCAGCCTCTTCGAGAGAAAATCTTTTTCGGTGAATCTTTCCACGAGCTCATTGCCTTCCTCTCAAAGAACCGATTGACCCCGGGCAAGCCACATCATCTACTTGCATGATGGCATTGCAATGGCTATGGTTTTCACTTAAATATTTAATTAATTGTTTGTTTATTTAACCATTTTTTCATACTATGGATATGCTTGTGAATCCATGTCCATCACTATGTCATGGTCATATGCATCTAGTAGATTGATGGATTAATTTTTAGTGCTAAGAGTCATATGTTAAGTAATTGTATTATCCATCCATGCTAATTTGATGCTCTTATGCATTTTTATTTCATCAAGTTATTTTGCTATGGCTCAGATCTTCATCATTCAAGTTAAACTTGCTAATAGTTGAACTTGAACAAATACATTGATCGAGTCATTGTGCCACCGAATCGTGATCACTAGTGAAACCACATTTGCGTGGAAGGGGGTGCCCTAATTTGTTCTATTGTCATGCCTCTTACCGGTACCTCCAACAAGGGAAGGTTATGTGTGCATGCTACCCTGGCCTAGTAGGCATATATAACCTTGTGAGCCCAAGTTGTATAGTGATACTTATGCACATCCAAGACATGCTTTTGGGTCCATGTTGATAGGAGCAGAAAGACTTTTAGTTTCACACCTCTCTCTCTCTCTCTCTCTCTCTCTCTCTCTCTCTCTCTCTGACAAACGCCGACATTGGCGGTCTTGTTCCTGTCTCCGGCAATTCTGAGGGCAAGCTTACTTGGACTTCCAGCCAAGAGGAAGATGGCATTATGAGACTTCCAACAAAGAGGAAGTTAGTCGAACCCGGCGAGGATCTAAAGGTAGAACAAAATTTACCTCAAGTTCTATCGACCATCGATACAACTCTACGCATTCTTAACGTTTGCTTTACCTAGAAGAAGTAGGAAACTATTTTGTAGGTGTGAAGCTAGAACTACTTTGCAAGAATAAAACTACCAGAACTTTGCGAGATAATAAAAGCTAGTTGATTAGTAAAAAGGTTTTGTCACCCAAGAAAGTCTTTTGTCCCTAGGCAATTGATAACTAGACCAGTAATCATTATAGCAATTTTATATGAGGGAGAGGCATGAGCTAACATACTTTCTCTACTTGGATCATATGCACTTATGATTGGAACTCTAGCAAGCATCCGCAACTACTAAAGATCATTAATGTAAAACCCAACCATAGCATTAAGTATCAAGTCCTCTTTACTCCCATACGCAACAACCCACTTACTAGGGGTTGTGCTTCTGTCACTCACGTCACCCACCATAAGCGAATCATGAACATATTGCAACACTCTACAGCGGGGATCCCTCGCGTTTACGCGACACAAGGGGCACCATAGGACAGCACCAAAATAAAACATACAACTCATACCAACCATGATTGTCAATTAGCCCATAGGACAAAACGGATCTACTCAAACATCATAGGATAGCCACATACCATTGGAAATAATATATAGCAATGGGCACCATGTTTAAGTAGAGATTACAGTGGGGGAAGGAAGTGTTACACCGCTGCATAGAGGGCGAGAAAGTTGGTGTTGACGATAGCAAGGTTGTTGATGTAGATCGCCGTCACGATCCTTGCCCCGACGGCACTCCGGCGCCACCGGGAGAGAGGGGGAGAGAGCCCCCCTCCTTATTCTTCTTCCTTGGCCTTCCCCCTAGATGGGAGGAGAGTCCCCCCTCTGGTCCATGGCATCCGTGGCGGCGGAGGGGCGAGGGCCCCTCCGAGATGGGATCTCTCTCTCTCTCTCTCTCTCTCTCTCTCTCTGTCTCTCTCTCTCATCTTCTGTTTCGCGTTCCCCAGATCTGGCCGAAAACCGTTTCTTAAATATCTCGAGATCCGTAACTCTGATTGTGCTGAATTTTTAAAATGATTTTTTTCCGGATATAAGCTTTCTTGCGCCCGAAGAAGGGAAGCAACTGCCTTACGAGGTGGCCACCAGCCAGCACCACGCGCCTGGGGGCTGGGCCGCTCCTTGGTATGCTATGTGGGTTGTGGGCCTCCTTTTGCGTTGATTCCACCTCCCAAAAATCACATATATTCCAAAATAATTCTTCATAAAATTTTATTGCAATTTGGACTTCGTTTGATATGGATATTCTATGAAAGAAAAAACATGCAAAAAATAGGAACTAGCACTGGGCACTGGATCAATATGTTTGTCCCAAAAAATAATATAAAATGTTGACAAAAGTATTTATGTTGTGCTACTTATATTGTTGTATTTTTCTAATAAATGTTTAATTGAAGCTATTGTATTGCTATCTTTTCCTGTTAAGATAATGAAGATGATTATAGTTGTAAGCATATGTTTAATCATCTAGTACCACTATTATATTCATCATGCTTTTTCTGTATTTATGCAGACAGGGATGCTCAGCTTGATTTCAGTGGAACTGCACAAAATGTTCAGATGGTTCGTGTCCTTCATAATACTTCATCATGCACAATAGATTGAATGGTTCTCTAGTCATTCGTCGTCACCTTGAGCCACCGGACTATCTACTTAAATGGAGCTACCAATGTGTTCAACGTCTTGAAACATATAAATATGAAATCCACCATGCTACGCAAGACATTGTTTGATTTAGTGGAACTGCACAAAAAGATGCGCTGGTTAATCCGGCCCATGTGTCATTTCAATGTGTAAACTGATGACAAACCTTGCCCGTCTGAATGGATTTACCAACGTCTTCAAGGCAGAAGAATTCCCACAAGTTCAAAGGAAAGAACTCTGTCTAGGGGAATACTACCTTTAAGAAGAAGGGTAAGAAGAAAGAAAAAAGGAGAGATGGTTGCTTTACTTGTGGTTCAGAGGAACACTGGGCAAACAAGTGCCCAAACAAATACAAGAAACCGGGATAGGACTCCAAGTCTGTCAATGTCACTCTACGCAACAATGATGGGGCATCTGGGTATGGTAAGCTATTTACCATACTTTCAGTTTGTCAGTCCACCAATTGGTGGGTTGACACTGGGCCAATATTCATGTGTGTGCTGATGTGTCTTGGTTTTCTTGCAACATATAAATACGAGATCCACCGTGCTACACAAGACATTATTTGACTTGAGTGGAACTGCACAAAAAGATACGCTGGTTAATCCGGCTCCATGTGCCATTTCAATGTGCAAACTGGACAAACCCTGTCCGTTCCAGAATCATAGGCATTACATATTTTGAATGGGAAAAGCTTGTCAAAGTTTAATCATTGATGTTAGCAAGAAGACATTAGTTTAATATACTAGAATTGGAAAACCTTATAAAACTTTGCTGATTGATGTTAGCCAAAAGACATGCATTTCATATTTTGGAGTGGGACGCCCTTTGTTGTGAGCAGCGTCGATCATTTTTTTTCCTATTCATGTGTTCAGTTCAGAAGTAATATTTGCTCTGCTGAGATGCATATTCACATGAATATTGACTTATGTAAGGTATTTTAAGAGTTTGTTCTGAATGTTGTCTATGAAATGTCAGGCCTTGTGAGTTTGATCGCAACGTTGAGCTTGGAATGTTGTGGCATGCTGCATCACGAGATGTTCACCATGCCTCCTTAGAATAATGCTTCATATTGTTTTGCATGTTGATCTAATGTGAATGATTTGCATGTTAAGAAGATCATCCTCTTCTGTTGTTTCTATGCTTTAGAAGTTCATCGTCTTATGTTTCATTCATAGCCTATCACTACTAGCAAAACCCTAGTAGTAGCACAGGTTTTGAGGCTATCAGCAGCACGGGCAGCCGCGCTACTACTACTGCGCTACAACTAACTGTTAGTAGTAGCACGGTCCGCACCTGTGCTACTACTGCTGACTATATCAACAACGCTTTTCTGGAAGGCGTTACTATTAGTTAGCTGTATTGGTTCCTAGCCCCTTGCTACTGCTATATCTTTCATCATTTTCCCCCCGCTTCCTACCCCATTTAGGTTTCAATAAACTACAATTTCCAGATACTAGGTACTACTAGATATCAATTTCATAAATCATTATAGGTACTAGGTAGTACTCCCTCCATTCCAAATTACTCGTCGTGGTTTTAGTTCAAACCACGACGAGTAATTTGGAACGGAGGGAGTACTAGATAATAATTTCATATATAGTCAACATGCATCCTCAAGCAGTACTAGGTGATATCGACGACGATCATCATATGTAGTTCTAGATGATATCAACAACGATCATCATATGTAGTTCTAGATGATATCGATGACGATCATCATATGTAGTTCTAGATGATATAGCCACACACACATATGTAGTTCTAGATGATATCTAAGATGATCATCATCCTCAAGCCTGGGCGGTGGGTGTTCCTGATAGTAATTAGGATGGCCTGTCCAATATGAAGATTCTTGTCATCGAGGAATCTCTTCCACCCAACCGAGTTTAAGTGTGTGCGATTGTCCGTGTCCATGCGATAAGTACAGGTAGTGACGGAGCCACTTGTGGTAAGGCGTAGTCCAGCTGAGCCTTCTTCATCAGGCTCGACACCATAACTCACAGATTGGCTCTTTGCCAATTTCTGAATAAGAAAAACATATCCATTAATAAACAGCCTAGCACATACTCTTGCAAATAAGTATATATGGATTATCTACACTATTAATAGTTGCTTAGATTCTACACTAATAAGCATGTGATCGGACTCTACACTAAAGCATATCATCAACTAGATTCCACAGAACATATCATTGGACTCTACACTAAGCATATCATCGGATAATTTGCATTTGTATGTATAACATACCATATCATGTCGACCGACCATGGTACTTGTCAGGCGGGTCGTGAATGGCACCCCGACAAAGTCAGCACGTGGCGGAATTATGTCCCATAGGTTGCACACATCCTCCTGGCTCAGCCTCATTCTTTGAGCTACGATGGCTTCATGAAGTGGGTCCTCATCATCTTCATCGAGTGGGTCCTCATTATCTTCATCATCTTCGTCATCTTAATCATCTTCCACCAGGTAGATATAAATGACAGCCAATTTGGGTCTTTCTGCTCTGAAGGAGAAGCTGATCAACTCACCACCAGTAAGACGCATGCGGCTAAGGAAACGGGCCCATGCATCTCCTCCAATCTGCGACATATTGCGTCCTTTCTCGACCTCCATAGTGGGCGGCCCCCCAGGAGCCTCAAATGTCACAGTATCTCCTGTCAACTTGTTGAATTTCAACCTCACATTGCATGGGACGATCTGTGTAAAAAAAGCAAAATGACACAATGCAGTAATGCCAACACTAAAAATAAAATAGTTGTTACATTTCATATAATTTCTTACTGCCGCATGATGAAAACTCGGCTAGAAGTAGATGTCGAACAGCTTGCTAGTTGCAAGGATGCTGGCGCACCTTGAATTGCACAGCCGACATGGTGGTGGTGGTGGTTGTGGTGCCATTTTCCTAAAGCAATATGAGCAGAGGATTAATGATCCACTTCACAGGAAAGAAAAACAGTAGCATGTGAATTTTTTTGGTTCTTCAGTTATATTTTCATAGCTTACTAACACCTTCTAGAATAGAACCAACAGCTAGCAGGCAAATGCCTGTTAAATCAATTAAATCAAAATGTTCTATAAATTAACTAAATCAACTAGCCTACTAAATCAACTTGTCTACTAAATCAAAATGTTCTAAATCAACTAAATCAACTCGCCTATGATGTCTACTACACAACCTTCTTCTTGTAGACGTTGTTGGGCCTCTCAAGTGCAGAGGTTTGTAGGAGAGTAGCAAATTTCCCTCAAGTGGCTGACCTAAGGTTTATCAATCCGTGGGAGGCATAGGAGGAAGATGGTCTCTCTGAAACAACCCTGCAACCAAATAACAAAGAGTCTCTTGTGTCCCCAACACACCCAATACAATGGTAAATTGTATAGGTGCACTAGTTCGGCGAAGAGATGTTGATACAAGTGCAATATGGATGGTAGATATGAGTATTTGTAATCTGAAAATATAAAAATAGCAAGATAACTAATGATAAAAGTGAGCATAAATGGTATTGCAATGCATTGAAACAAGGCCTAGGGTTCATACTTTTACTAGTGCAAGTTCTCTCAACAATAATAACATAATTGGATCATATAACTATCCCTCAACATGCAACAAAGAGTCACCCCAAAGTCACTAACAGCAGAGATCAAACGAAGAGATTATTGTAGGGTACAAAACCACCTCAAAGTTATCCTTTCTGATCGATCTATTCAAGAGTCCGTAGTAAAATAACACGAAGTTATTCTTTCCATTCGATCTATCATAGAGTCCGTACTAGAATAACACCTTAAGACACAAATCAACAAAAACCCTAATGTCACCTAGATACTCCAGTGTCACCTCAAGTATCCGTGGGTATGATTATACGATACGCATCACACAATCTCAGATTCATCTATTCAACCAACACAAAGTACTTCAAAGAGTGTCCCAAAGTTTCTACCGGAGAGTCAAGACGAAAACGAGTGCCAACCCCTATGCATAGATTCCCAATGTCACGGAACCCGCAAGTTGACCACCAAAACATACATCAAGTGAATCAATAGAATACCCCATTTTCACCACAGGTATCCCACGCAAGACATACATCAAGTGTTCTCAAATCCTTAAAGACTCAATCCGATAAGATAACTTCAAAGTGAAAACTCAATCCATTACAAGTGAGTATTGGGGGAGACACATCATAAGATCCAACTATAATAGCAAAGCTCGCGATACATCAAGATCGTGCCAAATCAAGAACACGAGAGAGAGAGAGAGAGAGAGAGAGAGAGAGAGAGAGAGAGAGATCAAACACATAGCTACTGGTACATAGCATCAGCCCCGAGGGAGAACTACCCCCTCCTCATCATGGAGAGCGCCGGTACAAGGAAGATGGCCACCGGTGAGGGATCCCCCCTCCGGCAGGGTGCCGGAACAGGGTCCCTATTGGTTTTTGGTGGCTACAGAGGCTTGCGGAGGCAGAACTCCTGATCTATTGTGTTTATGGATGTTTTCGGGGTATATGGATATATATAGGTGAAAGAAGTCGGTCAGGGGAGCCACGAGGGGCCCACGAGGGTGGGGGGCGCGCCCAGGGGGATAGTGCGCGCCCTAGACCCTCGTGGCTTCCTCGAAGCTTCCCTGATGCTACTCCAAGTCTCCTGGATTGCCTCCGTTCCAAAAATAACTCTCCCGAAGGTTTCATTCCGTTTGGACTCCGTTTGATATTCCTTTTCTGCGAACCACTGAAATAGGCAAAAAACAGCAATATGGGTTGGGCCTCTGGTTAATAGGTTAGTCCCAAAAATAATATAGAAGTGTATAATAAATCCCACTCAACATCCAAAACAGGTAATATAATAGCATGGAACAATCAAAAATTATAGATACGTTGGAGACGTATCAAGCATCCCCGAGCTTAATTCCTGCTCGTCCTTGAGTAGGTAAATGGTAAAAACAAATTTTTTGATGTGGAATGCTACCTAGCATATTTCTCAATGTAATTTTCTTTATTGTGGCATGAATGTTCAGATCCAAATGATTCAAAATAAAAGTTCATATTGACATAAACATAGTAATACTTCAAGCATACTAACAAGTAATCATGTCTTATAATAATAACATAGCCAAAGAAACTTATCCCTACAAAATCATACAGTTAGGCTATGCTTCAGTTTCGTCACACAAAATACTCCCATCATGCACAACACCGGTTTCAGCCAAGCAATAGGTTCATACTTTTTAACGCGCTTCGGCTTTTTTTTCTCTCACGCAATACATGAGCGTAAGCCATGGATATAGCACTATGGGTGGAATAGAATATGATGGTGGAGGTTGTGTGGAGAAGACAAAAAATGGAGAAAGTCTCACATTGACGAGGCTAATCAACGGGCTATGGAGATGCCCATCAATTGATGTCAACAGGAGGAGTAGGGATTGCCATGCAACGGATGCACTAGAGCTATAAATGTATGAAAGCTCAACAAAAGAAACTAAGTGGGTGTGCATCCAACTTACTTGCTCATGAAGACCTAGGGCATTTAGAGGAAGCCCATCATTGGAATATACAAGCCAAGTTCTATAATGAAAAATTTCCACTAGTATATGAAAGTGACAACATGAGAGACTCTCTATCATGAAGATCATGGTGCTACTTTGAAGCACAAGTGTGGAAAAAGGATTGTAACATTGTCCCTTCTCTCTTTTTCTCTCATTTTTTTATTTTGGTGGGCTTCTTTGGCCTCTCTTTTTTATTTGGGCTTCTTTGGCCTCTTTTATTTTTCATAAAGTCCGGTGTCTCATCTCGACTTATGGGGGAATCACAGTCACCATCATCCTTTCCTCACTTGGGACAATGCTCTAATAATGAAGATCATCACACTTTTATTTACTTTACAACTCAATACTTAGAACAACATACGACTCTATATGAATGCCTCCGGCGGTGTACCGGGATATGCGATGAATCAAGAGCGACATGTATGAAAGAATTATAACGGTGGCTTTTGCCACAAATACGATGTCAACTACATGATCATGCAAAAGCAATATGACAATGATGGAGCGTGTCATAATAAACGGAATGGTGGAAAGTTGCATGGCAATATATCTCGGAATGGCTATGGAAATGCCATAATAGGTAGGTATGGTGGCTGTTTTGAGGAAGATATAAAGAGGTTTATGTGTGATAGAGCGTATCGTATCACGGGGTTTGGATGCACCAGCGAAGTTTGCACCAAGGGCAATGCACGATACTGTAGAGTCTAGCAATGATGGAAGGGTAAGAGTGCGTATAATCCATGGACTCACATTAGTCATAAAGAACTCATATACTTATTGCAAAAGTTTATTAGCCCTCAAAGTACTACTACGTATGCTCCTAGGGGAAGGGTTGGTAGGATTTAACCATCGCGGGATGCCGACCTCCACTCATAAGGAAGGCAATCAAAGAACACCACATGCTTCAAATTTGTCACACAACGTTCACCATACGTGCATGCTACGGGACTTGCCAACTTTAACACGAGTATTTCTCAATTTCATAATTACCCAACTAGCATGACTCTAACATTACCACCTTTATATCTCAAAACAATTATCAAGTATCAAAATTATCATAGTATTCAATGCACTTTATATGATAGTTTTTATTATACCCAACTTGGATGCCCATCATATTAGGACTAGTTTTATAACCAAAGCAAATTACCATGCTGTTCTAAAAGACTCTCAAAATAATCTATACCAATATAAAAAGACCCAAAGGGGCAGATCCAACTGATCTCGGACATCGAACTAAGTCAATCCAACGACCTAGACTGCTCCAATGGCGAGCGTTAAACGTGTTTAACATGCAATTAATATCATACCAAATATTGCACTAATCATAAGATTAACACACATATAATAGCATACCTAATATCCACATGTAATTAATATGTTGCCTAAATATTAATGTGCATTGCACGTGCGCATTTACTAGTATAAGTGAAGCATGAGAGATCAATAATTTCTATAAAATAAAACTACCACCGTGCTCTAAAAAGATATAAGTGAAGCACTAGAGCAAATGACAAACTACTCCAAAAGATATAAGTGAAGCACATAGAGTAGTCAGACAATTATTTAGCTATGTGAGGACTCTCTCTCATTTAAGTATTTCAGATCTTGAGTACTTTATTCAAACAACAAGAAAAATAAAATAAAATGGCATTGCAAGGATAGCACGACTCATGTGAAGGAGCAAAAACTTAGGCTCAACCGATACTAACCGATAATTGTTGAAGAAGAAAGGTGGGATGCCTACCGGGGCATCCCCAAGCTTGGGTACTTGAAACTTCTTGAAATATTATCTAGGGGTGCCTTGGGAATCCCCAATCTTGAGATTTTGTGTCTCCTTAATTCCTTTCATATCATGGTTTCCTAAATCTCAAAAGCTTCATCCACACCAAACTCAACAAGAACTCGTGAGATAAGTTAGTATAAACCAATGCAAAAACCTTATCATTTTGTACTATAACAAATCACTAAAATTATTATTCAACATTGCATACTAAATGTATCTGCATATTTAATACTCCTATCCTCAAATAGAATCATTAAAAAGCAAACATATGCAAACGATGCAAACATAACAACAATCTGCCAAAACAGTATAGTCTGTAAAGAATGCAATATTCATCATACTTCCCTAACTCCACAAATTATAAGAAAACTACTACACTGTAGAAGATTTATCAGAGCTCAATATGCAAAAAGTTTCAACATTATATCATTCTCTGAGTTTTCTAGGGAATTTTTGCAACAATAGTAAACTTTCTGTTTTGAAACAGCAACATGTATACTTGCAAAATAATCATGGTAAAAGCTATCCTTGCCATTTTTATTGAAAATATAGATGAAAAACATTATTCTAAATACAATTAAGCAAATACTAACAAAATAAAATTACTCTCCAAGCAAAACACATATCATGTGGTGAATAAAAATATAGCTCCAAGTAAAGTTACCGATGAACGAAGACGAAAGAGGGGATACCTTCCGAGGCATCCCCAAGCTTAGGCTCTTGGTTGTCCTTGAATATTACCTTGGGGTACCTTGGGAATCCCCAAGCTTAGGATCTTACCACTCCTTATTCCATAGTCCATCGAATCTTTACCCAATACTTGAAAACTTCACAACACAAAACTCAACAGAAAACACGTAAGCTCCGTTAGTATAAGAAAATAAAACCACCACTTAGGTACTGTTGTGAACTCATTCTAAATTCATACTGATGTAATATCTACTGTATTCCAACTTCTCTATGGTTCATACCCTCCGATACTACTCATAGATTGATCCAAATAAGCAAACAACACATAGAAAAACAGAATCTGTCAAAAACAGAACAGTTTATAGTAATCTGTATCATTAAAATACTTCTGTAACTCCAACAATTCTGCAATAAATTGGTGGACCCGAGGAATTTTTCTATTAATCATCTTCAAAAAGAATCAACCTAAAATCTCTCTCTGGTAAAAAATGGGAGTTAATCTCGTGAGCGCAAAAGTTTCTGTTTTTTTACAGCAAGATCACAAAGACTTCACCCAAGTCTTCCCAAAGGTTCTACTTAGCCCAAACACTAATTAAAACATAAAAACACATATAACCAGAGGTTATATGATTTATTGATTACTAAACAGGAAGAAAAATCAAAGTAATGGAAATAACATTGGGTTGCCTCCCAACAAGCGCTAACGTTTAACGCCCCTAGCTAGGCATGATGATTTCAATGATGCTCACATAAAAGGATAAGAATTGAAACATAAAGAGATCATCATGAAGAATATGACTAGCACATTTAAGTCTATCCCACTTCATATGCATAGGGATTTTGTGAGCAAACAACTTACGGGAACAATAATCAACTAGCATAGGAAGGTAAAACAAGCAAATCTTCAATATTTTCACCACATAGAGAGGAAACTTGATATTATTGCAATATGTAGAAGCATATGATCCTCTCTCATAATAATTTTCAGTAGCATCATGAATGAATTAAACCATATAACCAGCACCTAAAGGATTCTTTTCATGATCTACTTGCATAGAAATTTTACTACTCTCCACATAAGCAAATTTCTTCTCGTGAAAAGTAGTAGGAGCAAACTCAACAAAATAGTTATCATGTGAGGCATAATCCAATTGAAAACTAAAATCATGATGACAAGGTTCATGGTTATCATTACTCTTAATAGCATACAAGTCATCACAATAATCATCATAGCTAGCAACTTTGTTCTCATAATCTATTGGAACCTCTTCCAAAATAGTGGATTCATCACTAAATAAAGTCACGACCTCTCCAAATCCACTTTCATTAATATAATCATCATAAATAGGAGGAATCCTTTCATCATAATAAATATTATCATCAAAACTTGGGGGACAAAAAATATCATATTCATCAAACATAGCATCCCGAAGCTTGTGGCTTTGGATATCATTAGCATCATGGGTATTCAAAGATTTCATACTAATAACATTGCAATCATGCTCCTCATTCAAAGATTTAGTGCCAAACATTTTATAGACTTCTTCTTCTAGAACTTGAGCACAATTTTCCTTACCATCATTCTCACGAAAGATATTAGAAAAATGAAGCGTATGAGGCAAACTCAATTCCTTTTTTTGTAGTTTTCTTTTATAAATTAAACTAGTGATAAAACAAGAAACAAAAAGATTCGATTCCAAGATCTAAAGATATACCTTCAAGCTCCCACCTCCCCGACAACGGTGCTAGAAAAGAGCTTGATGTCTACTACACAACCTTCTTCTTGTAGACGTTGTTGGGCCTCCAAGTGCAGAGGTTTGTAGGACAGTAGCAAATTTCCCTCAAGTGGATGACCTAAGGTTTACCAATCTGTGGGAGCCATAGGATGAAGATGGTCTCTCTCAAACAACCCTGCAACCAAATAACAAAGAGTCTTTTGTGTCCCCAACACACCCAATACAATGGTAAATTGTATAGGTGCACTAGTTCGGCAAAGAGATGTTGATACAAGTGCAATATGGATGGTAGATATGAGTATTTGTAATCTAAAAATATAAAAACAGAAAGGTAACTAATGATAAAAGTGAGCATAAACAGTATTGCAATGCGTCGAAACAAGGCCTAGGGTTCATACTTTCACTAGTGCAAGTTCTCTCAACAATAATAACATAATTGGATCATATAACTATCCCTCAACATGCAACAAAGAGTCACTCCAAAGTCACTAATAGCGGAGAGCAAATGAAGAGATTATTGTAGGGTACAGAACCACCTCAAAGTTATCCTTTCTGATCGATCTATTCAAGATTCCGTAGTAAAATAACATGAAGCTATTCTTTCCGTTCGATCTATCATAGAGTTTGTACTAGAATAACATCTTAAGACACAAATCAACCAAAACCCTAATGTCACCTAGATACTCCAATGTCACCTCAAGTATCGGTGGGTATGATTATACGATATGCATCACACAATCTCAGATTCATCTATTCAACCAACACAAAGTACTTCAAAGAGTGCCCAAAGTTTCTACCGGAGAATCAAGACAAAAACGTGTGCCAACCCCTATGCATAGAATCCCAAGGTCACAAAACCCGCAAGTTGATCACCAAAACATACATGAAGTGAATCAATAGAATTCCCCATTGTCACCACGGGTATCCCACGCAAGACATACATCAAGTGTTCTCACATCCTTAAAGACTCAATCCGATAAGATAACTTCAAAGTGAAAACTCAATCCATTACAAGTGAGTAGAGGGGGAGAAACATCATAAGATCCAACTATAATAGCAAAGCTCGCGATACATCAAGATCATGCCAAATCAAGAACACGAGAGAGAGAGAGAGAGAGAGAGATCAAACACATAGCTACTGGTACATACCCACAGCCCCGACGGTGAACTACTCCCTCCTCGTCATGGAGAGCGCCGTGATGATGAAGATGGCCACCGGTGGGTGATCCCCCCACCGGCAAGGTGCCGGAACAGGACCCCGATTGGTTTTTGGTGGCTACAGAGGCTTGCGGTGGCAGAACTCCGGATCTATTGTGTTCTGCATGTTTTCGGGGTATATGAACATATATAGGTGAAAGAAGTAGGTCAGGGGAGCCACAAGGGGCCCTCGAGGGTGGGGGGCGCACCTAGGGGGGTAGGGAGCTTCCTGGACCCTCATGGCTTCCTCGAAGCTTCCCTGACGTCTACTCCAAGTCTCCTAGATTGCTTTCATTCCAAAAATAACTCTCCTGAAGATTTCATTCCGTTTGGACTCCGTTTGATATTCCTTTTCTGCGAAACACTGAAATAGGCAAAAAAATAGCAATATGGGCTGGGCCTCCGTTTAATAAGTTAGTCCCAAAATATTTGAGAAGTGTATAATAAAGCCCATTAAACATCCAAAATAGGTAATATAATATCATGGAAGAATCAAAAATTATAGATACGTTGGAGATGTATCAGCCTACTAAATCAACTAAATCATATGAATTACTAAATCAAAATGTTGCATATGAACTAGCCTACTAAATCAAAATGTAGCAGGGAGGAGGGGTTGTGGATGGAGGAGGGAGGAGGGAGAAGGAGGGGCGGCTGGAGGAGGGAGGAGAGAGTAGGACGGAGGAGGAAGGGCTGAGCGAGGAGGGGCCGGCCAGCGGCGAGTCAAGGAAGGACGGAGGAGGAGGGCGGTACCGAGTCCAGCGAGGAGGAGGAGGTGATGGCGGCGCAGAGGGAGGAGGGGTAGGCGACGGTGGCTGGCGGGGGCGACGAT
>NC_041389.1:576261567-576280986 GCF_002162155.2 Triticum dicoccoides | reverse complement strand
GGGGGAGATGGAGTGAGTTTGAGTGTGAGTGGATCGGATAGAGGAGAGCATGGGTGGTGGGAGATAGCAAGTTTTAGCAGTAGCGCGCTATAGGTAAAGGCGCTACTGCTAAACTACCTGGAAGTAGCGCACTTCGAGTTAACACGCTGCTACTAGAACTAGCTTCGCGGCGGAGTCGTGGGAATTATAGCAGTAGCGCGGCTTAGAGGAGGCCTGCTACTGCTACTTTATTTCAGCATTGAGTTCTCTTGGAGCGCGCTACTGCTACATTGCAGCAACGCCTTATTTTAAAACGCGTTGCTGGTAAGATCCTGTGTATAGGCTTTTCCCTAGTAGTGTATACGACAACTCAGGTAGGTTAGAGGTGAAACCATATGATCTTCCGACCAACTCATCATTCATTTCATGCCGGCTCAGTCTCTCAAATGTGCTCATAGGTGTCCGATGATCCTGGCTTCCTAAATGAGCAGCGGGCACTGTATCAGACCATCTGTAGGGCCTGCGAGGCCCTCTCCATCGTCCTTCGAGTTGTTGCGCTCGCCGTGGCGCCGAGCGTTGTCAACATGGTCAACGAACATGAGGAATCAAGAGATGACTTTACTTGGAGAGGATGATAGTAGAGACCCACCAGGGCCCTAGCCGTACGTACGCAAGTTCCTCCTTATTATATACAACTATAATTTTTTTGCTTCCTCCTGGTTTCCTAATGTCACGGTCCCACACCATTGTCAGCCTATTTATATTTATACCAATATAAAAAGACCAAAAGGGGCAGATCTAATTAATCTCGGCCATCAAATCATGTCAATCCAACGACCTAGACTACTTCAATGTCGAGCAGTCAACACATTTAGCGTGCACTTAATTTATGCCAAAAATAGTGCTAATCACATAATAACACACAAATAATATCCTGCTTAATATCCGCATGCACTTACTATACTTTCAAATTAACGTGCATTACACGTACACATTGACTAGTAGTCAATAAATGAGAGAATTGCACAAGGAGCGGCCGACAGCTGGGACCCAGCAACTCAAGCAGTATTTGTTTTTTGAGCTGTAAACGGAGTTTTTCTTGAGCGATGTTTTAGTTGTTGTTCAAAGGAGCAAGGTATCAACTCGGCGGGGCTGTGGCTCGTCTACCGAGGCTATTATTTTATGTTGACCAAATATCCAGCCCAGATATTAATTTTTCAAGGTGAAAATGGCTAGCCCAGCTATACTTTTTTTGCGGAATACCCAACCCAGGTCAACTTGTTATTCTCCGCCTCGTTGGGCTGTAAATCTTTCCTAGGAGGGATGCATTAGGCTTAACAAGAAATGGATTTTATGAAATAATATATGGGATGTAATTATAAAAAATGGGCTATAAATATACAAAAAAACACCAAACAGGTAATTAGTTTCAAAAATATTATTTTTTGAATTAGAAAATCTTAATTTTATTACTTATTGCACGCGCAATATTTCGTTAGATTTTTACCTAATACAAATTCATTTTGAAATTATATTTCGGATCCCATCAAAATGTGGGATTTTTAGTTGAATTCTGTTTTGAGAGCTTGGTTGAATTTATTAATCGTTGTCCTGGCTAGGAAATGGGCTGTAATTTTAACATGCCATAAATGGGTTGTAGTAAATTCCATTAGAATTCAAAAATGGGATGTACATTATTACAAATTGCAAATGGGCTATATGTTGTCTACCACAGATGTGATCCTCACTTCCCTACTATTTTTTTAGAATTATAGTAAGTGATGCGTACGGAAGGCTTGTGGGCCTACTAAGGCGTACGGAAGGCTTTGTCAACTTATAGTCAAGACACGATTCTAGCATCAGTGGTCACCAGATGTCCATCCACCGGCTATAGTGCTTCTTCAATCTCGGATATTCTTGCTTCAGCCGCCCAAATCACCACTGGTGGTACCGCCTACTACCGCCTCCCGTGGCCGCTGTGCTACCGCGCAGGCTTCACTGGCCCACCCTACTCCCAAACACCGTCCAGGCCATTCCTCTACTCACCAACACCTGTTGTTCTTCTCCGATGATGGCAGCCTCACACCGCAGCCGAACCAGTGAACCCTCGTACTCCCCTTCGAGTGGGCATCCACTTCTGTGTCTTCGCCGGCTCCGAGTTGTTCCCTTCTGAGGACTCGTCATCGTTCACTGTGTTGGTTCTCTCGATGCAGCATGGTCAACTTTGTCAACAAACGACAACCATCGGAAGAGGCATGTACGTGGAGTGGCTGACAGTAGGGACCCACGTGGCCCATGGCCGCACGCAACAAGTGCCCCCGTATTATGCAAAAACAAATGATTTCTCCCCCTGATAGGTTTGACCCACCAGCTACATCTTCACACGCAAGGAAGTGCTTCCTTGATTACACGGAATTCCTCTCCCTGATAGCTGGGACCCACCAGCTTTATTATGATCCATTTCGTGAAAAATATAGATTGTACCGAAGATGCTAAATTGTTTTCTTTTTATTCTAACTCAAAAAAGAAGAAATTAAGAAAACCAGAAAACATCTTTGCATGCAAGGAAGTGCCACCTTATTACGCGTAAAAAAATGATCCCCTGCTAGCTGGGACCCACCAGATTTGGAGGCTGACTTGCGGGCCTACTAAGTTAACGTGTACGTAGGGCTTTGTCAACTTAGTCAATAAACGACTCTAGCTGCACTGACCATTGGATGTTAATCCAACGGCCAAGTTGTGTCTTCAACCTCTAGTCTTCTTGCTCCAGCCACCCAAACCTGCGCCCGCCATACCGCCTGCTCCAATCTCCCGTGGTCGGCTGTGCTGCCGCGCATGTTGGAGATATGCCCTAGAGGCAATCATGTATGATGATATTTCCTATGTGTATATGAATAAAGATAGTCCTTGGAGATTATCAATGATGTGTATCAGCAAGTACGTGACTTGTTTGTGGGACTATGCATTGTATGATGACTGTCCTAAAAGGTCCCTAGCCAAAAGGGCTGTGTGGACGTGCAGTCAACTAGACTAGCATATGACATGGTCGATGGCTTGGTCTCACTAGCCATGGAGCATTGGATGCTAACCGGATAATATGGACTTGGAAAGGTCTGGTCGGATTCGACGTAGTCGGATTCGAGCCGAGATAAGGTCCGAGTCAGACAGACCCAACTATGAGACGCAGCGATATGTCATCTATGAGTCTCTAGTACAACATATATTCTATGTCCTAAGACCTGAGCTGACGCATGTACTCGGGATGGTGACAGACTTGCTTTGGGCCGACCAAATGCTACTCCGTGACTGGGTAGTTACAAAGGTAGGTTTCGGGTTTGTCCAGTCCCATGCTGCGAGACATGGTCGAGGAAGATGGGATTTGCCCCTTCGATTAGGAGAGATATACTCTGGGCCCCTCGTGTGATCCGACAAGGATAAGCATGGCCATGCGACTAGGATTATGAGATAATCCGGATAGTGGTCGATATCACTGGAACGAGAAAGGGGTCGGGCTAGCACAAGGATGACAATCTCGCCTTGAGCCCGACAACATATATCGTGTGGCAAAGGGAACAGAACTGTGACACGTTGTACAGGTTCGCCTACGTAGCTTCATAGTCTGCTTGGTGGTTCGCACGCCTTGCTAGAGGCTGCTACCAACTGTACAGGTCGGAGGTGATCCGAACTGTGACCAAGCTGACTTGAACCTAGGGGGTCACGCGCTTAAGGGAAGGAACCTACGAGGTCGGTTTGTAGGATACTGGTCGGATGTGATCCGAACTGGACTAGGAACGTGACCGAGTAGACTTTGGGCTTTAGGTTCCGTGCGAGGCCCAAGTGTTGAGCCCGCGATAGACGCCTATATAAGTTGGAGGTGCAGCACACTTATTTGGTTGATCGCTTCGGTGTTGCGACTAGGGTTTGCATGTGTTGCGAATAGCCATCTCCACTCACCGCCGACTGTGTGATCGGACCTAGCAGTCCGCCGCACGGTGTTCCTCCTGCACGCGCAGATATCGTTAGAGGCGGTGCACTTGCGCTGCTCCAGCGAACTTGTACGTGGGATCGGACGACCGACTGTTCGAGGAAGATTGGACAAGGAGGAGACGATCCACGCGGACGCGCTGCCCCAACTCTTCTTCCGCTGCACGGCACTGCGCGTCTAGTGGTAACGAACTGTGATCCATCTCCCGTAGCATGTTCTTGGTTGTTCTACGCGTAGGAAATTTTAATTTGCAGTCGACGCACCCTACCGTAGACCCCAACAGCGCATGCCTCACCACTAGACCATACTACTACTGGCCAGGCCTTCCCTCTACTCACCCACACCCCCTGTTATTTTCCGGCGACCGCAGCCTTACACCGTAGCCGAACCAGTGAACCCTCCTACCCCCCTCCGCATGGGCATCCACCTGCCTCGTCTTCTCTGGCTCGGCGTTGTTCCCTTCCTAGGCCTCACTGTCGTCCACCACGTGGGTGTTGTCCACACGACATGGTCAATGAACGACAGTCATCGGAAGAGTAGTGTACACTATGAGGCTGATAGATGGACCCACCAGCTACATCTTCACACGCAAGTGCCTCCATATTAGGTGCGAAAAAAATGAATCCTCCCCTTGACAGCTCGGACCCACCATCAACAACTTCGCATGCAAGGAAGTGCCTCTTATGTCCCTAACAGCCGGGACCCACCTGGTCGAAGTATACGTAGTGTTGTCATTCTGGTCGCGAACGTGTACACACATACTAGTCGATCGGTCTCTCTGCAACGATGAACCGTGGCCGAGCAAGCAGCAGCACATGTAGTGTAGAGCCCCCGACGTAGCAGTTCAGGCAGTCCCTTCTAAACCGTGTACATGTACTTACAGCCACATGCCAAAAAATACGGCCACGTACGTACATACGGGCGGGGTCTCGAACGTGTACTCGCTCATACCTATGGCTAGGGCTCGTGTACATGCAGAGGCAACGGACGGCAGCAACAGCGTCTTGTTCATCAGGCAGCCAACTGGCTGGGTCAGAACGGAGAAACAGCGTCCCATTCATCGGGAGGCAACAGACTGGGTCGGAATGTGTCTTGTTCAATGGGAGCCAACCGGCTTGGACAGAACAGCCGAAACGGGGTCTGGCATACCGCGGTACGGAGGAAATGGCCTTCTATTCGACTAGCTACGGTCAAAACGGGGATCCTGTTCATTGCAAGGCATGTGGCGTACCGCAAAACAAAGGAAACGGACTTGTGTTGGAGCACTATGGTCGAAACGGGGGTCCTTTTCATCGGGAGGGGTGTGGCGTACCGCAAAACGGAGGAAATGGACTTGTGTTGGTCACTACGGTCGAAACGGGGATCATGTTCATCAGGAGGGGTGTGACGTACCATAAAACAGGACTCCACGGGGCTACTGTTCACCCACCGTCGACTTCCTTCAGCCTTCACCTGCATTGTTCATCCACCACGTCTTCCTCCTGCCTCCACCAGCTATTGTTCATCCACGGGCTACTGTTCATCTAGCCCTTCACTGGCTACTGTTCAATCAGCCCTCTACGGGGTCTTGTTCATCCACCCCCAACCAGCTGCTTCGCTGTGGCGGCCTCCTCTCAGGGTCATGTTAATCCAGCGGCAATGGACTACTACTACTACCATGGGGTCTTGTTCATCCAACCCCCACCGGGAACTGTTCATCCAACCCCAACCACATACGTCTCGACTTATTCAACCAACCCCCACGCTCACTGTTCATCAAGAGGCAGTAGGTTCGATCGGTGTCAGTTAGCAGCAGTAGTGAAGGAATCACTCGGGTTTAGTTAACAGCAAGGGATCGATCGGGGTTCAGTAATATAGCTAGTTCAATCGCTAGGGTTCAGTTAGAGCGCAATGCCTCGCTTGGGTTTAGAGCGCAACACCTCGCATACACGCGCGTACGTGTATGAGAGAAACATGCAAACCTCCGTGCATCGCTCGGCCCCGACCACCCATCGTAACCGGGAACTCCCCAAAATTTTCCTCGCCCTCGCTTCTACCATGATTTTATCCGTCATGGATGGCCCAAATAATGTCATGCATGTATGTCTCCGGCCCGCCGAGGATGAAAAGCCCATTTTCTGTCATGATTTTTTGTCATAGAATTAGCAGCCCATCACATCTATGATGATACCAGGTTTTGTCACAATTATTTTCATAGAAGTGCCACAAGCATGATAAAAAAATTCGTTTGGCCCAAAATGTCACGGATGTGTCTTTTTTTGTAGTATATTGTTGTGCTACTAATCACTTTGCTGCAGATCATTAATCTCCATGTGTGGTTGAATTGAAAACTCATCTGCTAATACTTGCAAATATTCTTTAGCTCCCCTTGCATCGAATCAATAAATTTGGGTTGAATACTCTACCCTCGAAAACTGTTGTGAACCCCTATACTTGTGGGTTATCAAGACCTTTTTCTGGCGCCGTTGTCGGGGAGCATATCTATATTTATTGAGTCACTTTGGATTATTATCAATTTATTACTATGAAGAATCTGAAGGATACCAAGACTAAGATATTTCCCTCTAAGACGAGGGGAGCTAAGGAACTGACATCTAGGTCTGCACTTGATTCACCTTCCATTTTGAGTAAACTTGCAACACCACCACATGCTATTAATATTGATATGTCGCAAGTTATTGATGATGCTACTTCTGCTATGGATAATGCTTATGATGATGCTAGTACCTTGCTTGATGATAATGTGCCACTAGGTGATTTTCTTGATGAACAACTTGCTAGAGCCAAAGATATTGAGAATGTTGAAATTGATGAAATACTCGAATATGGAAATCTTGAGACACTTATTAGACCTAGTCCTCCTAGATATGAATTTCCTAAGGTACCAGAAGGTTATGTTATGGATGTGGAGACAACTAGAGACTTTCTTGCTTGCAATGATAGAGATGATCTCAAGAAATTATTATGCAAAATGAAAGAAAAATCTTTGAATGCTAGACTAAAATGTGATCCTAAGTTTTCTACTTCACCTATCTTTGTTGATGATGAGGATTTTGAATTCTCTGTCAACCCAGAGTTAATTACTTTGGTGGAATTTGATCCTTTCCATGGTTATTAAATTGAAACCCTTGTGGCTCATCTTACTAAGTTGAATGATATAGCCACCCTATTTGCTCATGATGAGAAGATTCGCTACTATTAGATTCTCAAGTTATTTTCGTTCTCATTAAAGGGTTATGCTAGGATTTGGTATAATACTATTGCTCCTAGTTGTGTGCGTTGTCCCCAGGATCTGATATTTTACTTCTCAGAAAAATATTTTCCTGTTCATAAGAAACAAGCTGCCTTACAGGAAATATTTAACTTTGTGCAAATTGAAGAAGAGAGTTCCCACAAGCTTGGGGGAGGCTTCTCAAATTGTTGAATGCTTTGTCTGATCATCCTCTTAAGAAAAATGAAATACTTGATATCTTCTATAATGGACTAACTAATGCTTCTAGGGACTTCCTAGATAGTTGTGCTGGTTGTGTTTTCAGGGAACGAACTGTTGAACAAGCTGAGGAATTATTGAATAACATATTGAAAAAATATGATGATTGGACTCTTCGTGAACCACCGGCTAAGCCTACTCTGAAGAAGAGGGGTATCTTATATCTTAGTCCCGAAGTTATGCAAGAGCCAAAGAAATGTATGAAGGAAAAATGTATTAAAGTTGAGGATGTCAAAAATTTATCTCCTATTGAAGAATACATGAGCTTGACACACCACTACCCAAGGTGGTCGAGGTAAATTCCTTAATGAAGTTCACTGATAATGACAACCCTTATAATATGCATCCTAGTCGATGCCTTTATGAGTTTGATAATTACATTAGAAAGCAAGATCACTTCAATGCAAATGGTATGAAACAATTGAAATACAATTATGACGTGATTGCTCGCTGAGTGACTTGTTGTTTAGAATCTCAAATGATGTTATAGGTGTAGGAAAACATGCTTCTATGGTTCAAACTCAACTAGAACAAGTTGCTATATCTCAGAGAGAGTTGCTAGATGAAATGAATAATAATATAAATGACTTGGCTATTAGAGTAGCAACTAGAGGAGGTAAAATGACTCAGGAACCACTTTATCCTATGGGAGACCCTAAAGGAATTGAACAAGACTCTCAAAGAATTAACAATGATGCACCAAGTCCTTCTAAAAAGAAGAAGAAAAAGAAAAATGATAGGACTTTGCATACCTCTAGTGAACCTGAAGTAGAAAAACCTCCTGAAGATAATAATGATGTTTCTACTTCTGATTCTGAAACTCAACCTGGTAATGAACATTCACCTAGTGATAATGAAGAAGATAATGATTTTGTATATGAAGACACTCAACCAAACAATGATAAAGAACTAGATAATGATGTTGATATAGAACCAGCTGTTGATCTTGATAACCCACAACCTAAAAATAAAAGATATGATAAAAGAGACTTTGTCACATCCCTAGTCCTGGTATGCAGTAGGCTAGCCCTTCATGTGTGCATCATGTTTAATTTCCAAATGAACTTGAAATGGGGGATGTTCAAACCCTAGCATAAAAAGGAATTCACTAGGTTCACCTAAAATATTCTCAGTATGACCAAATGGCTTTCAAAAATGTTCATTATTTCTGGTTTATACTGTAAACAGTAACCAGAGGTGTTGCACATTTTTCCATGACATATTTGGTCACTGAATTAAATCATATAGTATTTGCAGTTGGGCATTTAAATGCTATATATTGTTTAATGTGCTCAATTAATTCTGAACTTAAGTGTGGGCTGTTAGGAATAATCCCAACAGAGCCCACAATTATTTGCAGGATTTTTGGAAACGCTTTAGTATTTTTAGAAAAGCCCTAAATTTTACAGAAAATAGAAAACAGGAAATAAAACAGAGCAACCTTACGTGGACTTACCTTGAGGCCCACCAGGGATACCAGACCACCTGCGCGGCCCATTACTGTGCAGCCCAACTGCCAGTCATCTTCCTCCCCCTCGCCCCGAAGCAGCTGTGTGTTGGACGCACGCGCGTCGATGCCGGCCACCTCCTGCTTCACGCTGGAGGTCTCTCCTTCGTCCTAATCCGCGTCTGGCGACGCCACGCACCCTTCTGGACCTCTCTCACTCTCTCCCGTGCTTCTCCCCTCCTCTGATGTCTTTCCCTCTCGCGCCCGAGCGCAACCACCGCCGCCGCTCGTAGTTGCCGCGGCCACCGCTTCCTCCTCGCCCGTCTGACGTGCCCGAGAGGTCCACCTCCGCCTTCTACGCCTCCTCGACGAGCCAAGCAACCGGGGACGCGCCGTTTCGCCGCCATCGACATCATCTTTAACCTCGGGCACCGCCGATCGCCGTCGCCGATACGTCGTCCACAACCCGTCCCCCGGCCCGCTGATACCATCGTCTGACTCCCTGTGAGCTCCTCCGTCGCTACCCACTCTTCCCCGCGTCAATTACTCGTCGTAGTCGCTGTCCCCTTGCTAACAGCAGTCGTCGCCGCACGGGCTCGTCGCCGGCGAAGCCCCGATGACCATTTGGTCACGGGCGTGCATCCATTGTGCTTGCCGCGACTTGTAGAGCATCGCTAGCGCCTTGCCTTGCTCCTTTGCATACCATAGTCGCGTCCCGGTGCGCACCCGAACTCCGGCGGCCGCAAAAGAGCTCGCCGCCGTCAGCTCTGGCCACCCCAGCTACTGCCGCTTGTTGCTTTGGATGCGCATCACTCCCAGGAACACGTAGGAGCAAACCACGCGTCGAATGGTACCCCGTAGTGAGCACACGGTGCATCTCCGCCGTCGGCCATGGTCGTCGCCGGCGAAACTCCGGTGGCTGACGTGGCACGATTAGTTTAGGTACTAATCGCGTTTAGTTAGTTTTCCGTGTCGTTAACACATGGGCCCCACGTCCTAATTAACCCCGGGTTCTGTTTCCTGTTTAGTTTAGATTAACTCAGCAGGACCCACGCGTCAGAGTTGACCCAACTGACGTGGCCATTGACCTGGCCCACCTGTCAGCGTCACTAACTAGCCCCAGTCACTGCCAGTGGACCCCACTGGTCAGGTTTGACCTGGAGGCGCCCAGATGACCTGCTGACATCAGGGTGATGTCATGCTGACGCAATATGTATTTTCTGGATTTATTTTATTTCAGGAAATTCCAGAAAATGCCCTAAACTTCTAAAAATCATATAAATTCGACCGTAACTCCAAATGAAATAATTTATATATGAAAAATGATCAGAAAAATCCAATCTATCCATCTGTACCATTTTTCATGCATGTTAGAACAACTTATGGCTACTCTTTAGAACAAATCATATAAATGGCATTTGAATTTCACATATGGAGTTTGGATTGAACTTAGGGTTCCAAACCAACTTCATTTAACTTTGTTGCTAGTTGCATTAGCTCAAAACACCAGCATGTTGCCATGTCATGATCATGCATCATATTGTGCATTGCATTGATTGTGCTCTTCCTTGTTTGCTGGTGTTTGTCCCCTCTCGATAGACGTGGTTCCGACGATGAGTTTGATGACTCCGATGAAGAACTATATTATCTTCAGAAGTGCTAGGCAAGCAAAACCCCCTTGTTCATTCCGATACAATCCCACTCTCCCGATCCTGCTCTCTTTTACTGCATTAGGACAACAATGATTCATATGTTACTTGCTGCGGTAGCTGAACCCCTTTATCCTCTGCATGACCTGTCATTGCCACAGTAAATAGATGAAACCCACTAGCATGAGTAGAAGTTGTTTGAGCCCTGATGTGCCTACTCATTCATGCTTGTTTGTCATTCCTGCTACTGCTTAGAGTTGAGTCAGGTCTGATTCATCGGGAATGAATCGGAGGTGTGTAAACATGTCCTACTGTGTGTGAGCTAAGTGTGTGAACACGATTTGGTAAAGGTAGCGGTGAGAGGCCATGTAGGAGTACATGGTGGGTTGTCTCATTGCAGCCGTCCTCAGGAACTGAGTTCTGTGTTTGTGATCCATGAACAGTTACTACCACAGATTGGGTTCCGGTAACTCGACCCCTCTCGGCTTATTAATCAACTCGATCTCTGTCCAGGAGTTGCAACTAGTTTCTGGTGTTTGTAGGTAGTGTTAGTAGTCTACCAAGTGGCACCCGGTACAGGTGGGCTTGGGACAGACTAGGCACAGTGGCCCGGTGTACCAAGTAGCACCCGGATGGTGGGCTTGGGAACCCTGCACACATCGTTTGGGGCCGTGAGCGACACCCCGGCCGGATCTCCTTGCGGATGGAACCCGAATAGGCAATAAACCTGGATGAGAGACTTGTGTGGTTAGTCAGGTCGTGGCCGACACCCTCGCTGGGCTTCCGCTTGAAGGTTGCCGAGTACATGTCGTGTAAACGGCGGTAAGTGGTGAGAGCGTGTGTGAAGAAGTACACCCCTACAGGGTTAACATCATCTATTCGAATAGCCGTGTCCGCGGTAAAGGACTTCTGGGTTGCCTGTATAGTTCATAGACAAGTGAAAGTGGATACTCAAAAATACGCAAGATAAGCGTGAGTGCTATGGATGGCGTTCCCGTAGGGAGACGGGAGCGGATCCATAGTGGTGTATTGATATGGTGAATATGTGGACTCGTGTGCGCCACCTCAAAAGAGTTACTTGCAGTCGTAGTTCAGGTTAGCCACTGAGTCAAAGCTGGCTTGCTGCAGTTAAACCCCACCATCCCCTTTGTTGATACTAATGAATATGTAGATAGATCTGATGTAAGTCTTGCTGGGTACATTTGTACTCACGTTTGCCTATTTACGTTTTTGCAGAGAGACTTCAGTCTCGCTAGTAGTTCCGCGTGGACTTTGACGTTTAGCTTGTTACCTCAGCTACGATCTTGTGCCCTCGGCAGGATCTGATAGACAGTTAGGCATCTCAGCCTTTTTTCATTTGTAGATGTTTATACTCACACATGTTAAGCTTCCACTTGTGCTTGACTTGTGTGCTCTGAATGCTGGGTCATGAGACCCATGTTTGTAATATCTCGCTCCTCGGAGCCTATTGAATAAAATACTTGAGTCGTAGAGTCATGTTGTGATGCCATGTTGTATTTGCACATATCGAGCATATTGTGTGTATGTTATTGAAATGCTTGGTATGTGTGGGATCTGACTATCTAGTTGTTTATCCTTGGTAGCCTCTCTTACCGAGAAATGTCTCCTAGTGCTTCCACTAAGCCTTGGTAGCTTGCTACTGCTCCGGAACACTTAGGCTGGCCGGCATGTGTCCTTCTTCGTTCCTGTGTCTGTCCCTTAGGGGAAATGTCACGCAGTGTCTACCGGAGTCCTGTTAGCCTGCTACAGCCCGGTTTACCGGAGTCCTGCTAGCCCAGTTGCAACAGCCCAGATTCACTCACTGATGACCGACACGTTCGTTGCTGGGTCATGTATGCCTGTCCTTGTAAGTTAGTGCCACTCTGGGTTCACGACTAGCCATGTCAGCCCGGGTTCTTTGTCATATGGATGCTAGCGACACTATCATATACGTGAGCCAAAAGGCGCAAACGGTCCCGGGCCAGGTAAGGTGGCACCCGTGGGAATACCGTGCGTGAGGCCGCAAAGTGATATGATGTGTTACATGCTAGATCGGTGTGACTTAGGATCGGGGTCCTGACAGACTTTGTGGCAAGAAAACATGGTAAAGAAAGAGAACCAAGGGTTCAGAAACCCATGCCCTTTCCACCCAAAACAACTAAGAAGAAAGATGATGAAGAGTTTGAACGATTTGCTGAAATGCTTAGGCCAGTCTTTTTGCGCACTCTTTTGACGGATATCTTAAAGATGGCCCCTTATGCAAAATATATTAAAGACATCATCTCTAGTAAACAAAAGATACCTGAAGCTGGAATCTCCACCATGCTTGCTAATTATTCTTTTAAGGATGGAGTACCTAAGAAACTTGGAGATCCTGGAATACCAACTATACCTTGCTCTATCAAAAGAAACTATGTTAAAACTTCTTTGTGTGATTTAGGAGCCGGTGTTAGTGTTATGCCTTTCTCCTTATATAAAAGACTTGATTTGAATAAACACACACCTACTAAATATCTTTGCGAATGGATGATAAATCAACTGCCATACCTATTGGTATTTGTGAGGATGTGCTCGTTGTTGTTGCAAATGTTACTATCTTAACTGAATTTATTATACTTGAGATACCCGAGGACGAAAATATGTCGATTATCCTTGGTAGACCCTTCTTGAATAATGCAGGGGATGTTATTGATTGCAATAAAAGAAAGGCCACCTTTCCTATCAATGGTAATGAGCATATGGTGCACTTTTCGAAGAAACAATTCCAAGTGAATGGTATTAATGTTATTGAAAAACCTCCGACACTCACTTTTGGAAGTTTACAACTACCTCTACCTACTTCCAAAAAGAAATATGAAATGCTTATTGTTGGGGATGTGCATATCCCCGTTGAGGTAACTTAGTGTTTTACGAAAGTTCTTCAGTTTCATGCTAATCGAAAGTGGTTGTTAATAAGACTTGATCAACCTAATTAATGGATCATTTTTAGAGGTATGAAGTTGATGAATTTAGTAGCCACTACCTTCTTTCTTTACCTTTTGTTTTCTGTTTTCTTAGTTAAATAAAATAAAAATGCAATGATTTGTCTATTTATTGTTTTTCCCGTGCAATAAAAAAATGACCTAAAAATAAAAGTTCTCAGAATGCCCTGAAAATTTTGTACGATCTTTTCTGAATATTTATGAATTTTTGATGCAAATAACATCAGAGGGGGTGCAACAGGTGGGCACAACTCACATGGGCGCGCCCTGGTGGGTTGTAGTCCCCACGTGGCCCCCCTCACTTATCTCTTTAGCCCATGTCATCACGCACCTCCAGAAAAAATTCACCATTGCTCTCTCCCTCGTGTTCTTGCTCTCAAACCCGCGGATTTCGATCTCTTTGCTCGAAGCTCCATTTCTGAACCTGTTTGGGGGATTGCTACTTGGCATGTGACTCCTCCATTGGTCCAATTTGTTTTTGCTTTAGTGGTTTATATTTTGAATAATTAGCTACTCTTGGTGTTGTTGTAGATTAGCTTGCATGTTGAATTCTTAGAGTTCTAAGTAGTTTGAATGCCTGATATGGCCTCCATGCACCCCTATGAGTAGTTGTTATCAATGTTGTGAAGTTTTGTTGAGAAAAATTTTGTGGACTAAAAACATAATTTTGTTCATAGGAATAAGATGAGTTTCTTTAGAAAGTTTGCTTCCAAGAGGAACCCCAAGGGAGTTGTGGGTGAACCATCGAATAGTGACCTCCAAACTCGGAGAATGTCGGAAGTGCTGCCATGCGAATGGCCACATAGCCCCTTCATGGATGGAGCCGGAATCCGTCAAGAGTTTGCATAATTTGCTGCCAATGTTGGTCGCACTGACTTCATTGTAGCTGAGTGTGAACAATATCATCTCGTACAAATGCCTTTGAGCAAAGTTTTCATTTCATAAGTAGGAATAACCCCCCCCCCCCGAGGTGCGATTTAATTTATATGATGAAACCCATCAGATACCACTTAGTGAATTTTGTGATATATGCTTGATCCCTTCTGACCGGAAAATAAGAGAACCTAGGCCTGCAGAGTTTGAGGGCTTTTATCGCACTCTATCAGTGGGAGACAAGAGAGGGGTGTCAAGTGTCACCGCCACTAGCTTGCAGTTTACTTCTGTGCATTATTTTTCCCTATTCATTGTGAAGTGTCTACTTCCTAGGGAGAAGGTTGGTGCACTTAGTGCCCCCGATTTTGCTGTCATACGGCGCGCACTCTACGGTGATAACACTTATAGCTTGGGAGCTATTGTGGCACGTCGCCTTCACCATAACAGATCCAAGGGTAAAATTCATGGCGGTACTTATGCTACTCACTTAACCACTTTACTAATGGCAAGATAACTACTATTGATGTTCCTTACAACTTTGTTTTTAGTGAAATTACTCGCGATGTTATTCCACTGCATGTACCTGCTTTGTTTGATCCTATTGCCAGGGGCAGATACCAGATCATGCCATAGGATATCGTTGCCTACCGAAACACTGAGGCAGTTGCACAGGAGGAGCCTCGGGAAGGGGATGCTCAGGTGCCCGCTCCACAACACTTCAACATAGGACCTGATGGCTAGTACGAGCGGTGATTGCCAAGTTAGACCAAAAGCCTAAGCTTGGGGGAGTACGTATTTCCACTGACATTACATTCATGTTCATACATTTCATTCCAGTTGTCGGTGTCCACACTTTTTCATTATATCATCCATGCTAAATTTATTTTCTCGCTTTCTTCTTGTGTGTTTGAAAAACTTTGAGAAAATACAAAATATTTCCTACTTCTTTTCGGTTTTTCTTTCTAGTTTAACTAGATGTAGTATTAAAAGAAAACCCAAAAAGATTTCTTGAATCTTCTTTTGCTTGTTGGGAGCTTTTCCATGCAAATTGTTTTTCTTGTTGTTGTTTTTCCTTATTTAATTCGCTTTCTTCTAGAAAAACTAAAACTCCAAAAATATTTTAGTGTGTTTCTCTGAATTACTTTTCCGTTTATTGAGTCATACCAAGATGAAGATCATGGTGAAAATGTTGAGTCGCTCTCATATGCATTATTGTTGATTTAACACAGGGCCCAAATTACCTTGTCTTCTCCTTTGAATAAAATGTTTGTAGATTTCAGCTTAGTCCACGGCACTCTTGCACGATTATTATTTTCAAATCATTTGGTCATGCAAGTGAAAGGCAATAATGACGACATTTGATGAACTAGTTGTGGGAGAGAGAAACGGGTATGAACTCAACTTGTTCTGTTTTTGTAAATATGTTTAACCTAGTATCCATGATTCAGCCTATTATGATCAAACATGTTTGCAATGATAATTAGAGATTATAGTTTCTCATGCCATGCTTAAGTAGCTAGGAGTGTTTAATGATTTATCTTGGATATCAACACTGTGTTAAAATGATTGTGATGTAGTATGACGATATGGTATCCTCCTCCGAATGTTCGAGTGGCTTGACTTGGCACATGTTCATCATGTAGTTGAATCAAAACAAACATAGCCTCTATGATATTTATGTTCATGGTGTTCATATCCTACTCATGCATAATGCATAATGCATGTTACTTATGCATAATGCATGTTCATGACCATTTTTGCTCTCTAGTTGGCCGCTTCTCAATTCTATTTGATAGACTTCACCTGTACTAAGCGGGAATAGTGCTTGTGCATCAAAATCCTAAAACCCAAGTTATTCCACATGATTCCACCATATATCTACCTATATACGGTATTACCCTGCCGTTCCAAGTAAATTTGCATGTGCGATCTCTAAAAACTTCAAATAAACATCATTTTTTGTGTGCCTGGATTGTTCATAGAGTGACAGGAGGTAGTTAGTATCTTCCATGCTAAGAGGTTTATTCTCATTATGAGTGTTTATTCACTCGTCCTTGCATGAGAGGGGAGGTAATAGGGATTCCCAGTCCCGATTTCAAAAGGAAAAAGACTTACAAGTAATCGAACAAAACTCCTACGAAGTAAAACCTTTACTTTATCGCTTGGGAACCGCCACTAATCTGTTTAGCATGGAAGATACTGATAACTAATGGCCGCAAAGTAAACAGGAAGGGTGAATTTCTCAAAATTTCATTTACCTCTGTTTTAAAAATTGAGCTTTGGCACCGCCGCAAATCCCTGCTTCCCTCTATGAAGGGATTATCTATTTATTTTTATGTTGAGTCATCACCTTCTCAAATAAGCGCCAGATCCGGAGAGCACTATTGTCATCCTCATGCATTATGTATAGTTAATGTTGTATGCATCATGACTGGATCATTTCTACCATGAATTACAATGTTCAGTCGCTGCTTGAAATTTGGAGGTGCTCTGCATTTGTGTTTTGTGGTCTCAGAAAGGGCTAGCGAGAAACCACTATTGTCATATTATATCATGATTGTTTTGACAAGGTGTTGTCATTTGAGATATTTTATTATTGCTCGCTAGTTGATTATGTCATTGATATGAGTTAATATAGTTTTTAAGAGTTATTGTTGACATGGTTAGTCATGATCTTTGCTGAAAACATGGGTGCTACTTAAGCTTATTTATGTAAACAACAGCAAAAGAGTTCGTAAAAGTTTTTTTCTTTTTCACTTTCAGTTTATTAACTGAATTGCTTGAGGACAAGCAAAGGTTTAAGCTTGGGGGAGTTGATACATCTCCGTTGTATCTACTTTTCCTAACGCTTTTCCTCTTGTTTTGGACTCTAATTTGCATGATTTGAATGAAATAACCCGGACTGACGTTGTATTCAGCAGAACTACCATGGTGTTGTTTTTGTGCAGAAATAAAAGTTCTCGGATTGGAACAAAACTTTGCGATGATTTTTTATGGAATAAACGAAACAAACTGGAGCCAAGAACCACCAAGGGGGGGCTAGGTGAGCACAACCCACCAGGGCACGCCCCCCTTCTGGCGCGCCCATGTAGGTTGTGTCCACCTGGTGGCCCCATAGACCCTATCTCTGATGCTGTAGAATCCTATGAGAAAAACAAGGAGAAAGAATTATTGCCTTTCACGATACGGAGCCACCGCCACCTCCTGTTCTTCATTGGGAGGCCAGATCTGGAGTTCATTTGGGGCTCCGGAGAGGGGGATCTTCGATCTTCATCATCACCAACCCTTCTCCGTCGCCAATTCCATGATGCTCCCCACCGGGAGTGAGTAATTCCTTCGTAGGCTCACTGGTCGGTGAAGAGTTGGATGAGATTCATCATGTAATTGAGTGGTTTCGTTAGGGCTTGATCCCTAGTATCCATTATGTTCTGAGATTGATGTTGCCATGACTTTGCCATGCTTAATGCTTGTCACTTTAGGCCCAAGTGCCATGATTGCATATATGAACCGTTTATGTTATCACCATTATATCTGTGTTCTAGATCCTATCTTGCAAGTTATGTTCACCTACTATGTGTTATGATTCCGAAACCCCGAAGTGACAATAGTCGGGATACTTTCCGGTGATGACCGTAGTTTGAGGAGTTCATGTATTCACTATGTGCTAATGCTTTGTTACAATTCTCTATTAAAAGGAGGCCTTAATATCCCTTAGTTTACATATGGACCCCGCTGCCATGGGAGGGTAGGACAAAAGATGTCATGCAAGTTCTTTCCATAAGCATGTATGACAATTTACGGAACATATGCCTACATTATATTTATGAACTAGAGCTAGTTTTGTATCGCCCTAGGTTATGACTGTTATCTGATGAATATCATCCAATGAATTCACTGATCCAATGCCTACGAATTTCTCTTATATTGTTCTTACTAAGTTAGTACTGCTCCTGTTACCGTTGTACTTGCTGCAAAACCATTATTATCACTGTTACTGTTACTATTGCTATTGCTACTACTATCAAAACTATCATATTACTGTGCTACTGATCACTTAGTTGCTAATACTTGCAAATATTGTTTGGCTCGCCTTGTGTCGAATCAGTAAATTTAGGTTGAATAGTCTATCCTCAAAAACTGTTGCGATCCCCTGTACTTGTGGGTTATCAATGCTATTTTTGCAATGTAATTTTATTTTGTTTTGCTTACTATTTTAATAAAATACTTAGATCTAAAAAAATTAAATGGGAGAGAGTCCTCACATAGCTACCCATTTACTTAACTACTCGCTTGATCTTCACTTATATGTTTTTGGAGTAGTTTGTCATCTACTCTTGTGCTTCACTTATAACCTATGAGTAAATTGTCGAATGAATTGAATATCATGAAGTTGAAATTATATGTTCATATCATGCCTAGTAGTAGCTTCACATTGGGTTTAGAAAGTGAATTCTATTGAAGCTTGACAATCACAATATTGGTCATAGAAGCAATCACTACAAAAAAAGACACATTCGTGACATTTTGGGCCGAACAAAAAAAAATTGTCATACTTATGACACTTCTATGACGGTAATTGTGTCAAAACACGGTATCATCATAGATGTGGTGGGCTCCTACTTCTATGACAAAAAATCATGACAAAAAATGGGCTTTTCGTCCAGGGCGGGCCGGAGACGCATCTGAATGACATTCTTTGGGCCGTCCATGACAGAAAAAACCATGGTAAAAGCGAGGGCGAGGAAAATATCAGGGAGTTCCCGGTTACGATGGGTGGTCGGGGGCCAGGCGATGTGTGTTTCTCTTGTACATGTACGTGCGTGGGTGCGAGGCGTTGGGCTCTAACTGAACCCAAGCGAAGTGTTCGCCTAACTGAACCCGAGCGATTCCACTACAGGCTATGTGTTACTGAACCCGAGCGATCGATCGATGGCTGTTAACTGAACCCGATCGAGCGATTCCTTCGCTACTGCTACTAACTAAAGCCGATCGATGTTGTCTCTGGATGAACAGTG
>NC_041389.1:576225139-576260948 GCF_002162155.2 Triticum dicoccoides | reverse complement strand
ATCGAGCCGGTTGGGCGTGGATGAACAGGACCCCCGTGGAGGGCTGGATGAATAGGACCCCATGGAGGGAAGGTTGAACAGTAGCCGGTGGAGGGCTGGTTGAAAAGTAGCCGGTGGAGGGCTGGTTTAACAGTAGCCGGTGGAGGGCTGGATGAACAGTAGCCTGTGGAGGGGTGGATGAACAGTAGCCCATGGAGGGGTGGTTGAACAGGACCCCGTGGAGAGGGTTGTTTGAATAGTAGCCGGTGGAGGAGCGGTGGCGGCTGGATGAACAGGAGCCCGTGGATGAACAGGAGCAGGTGGCGGCTGGAGGAGGTCGACGGTGGATGAACAGTAGCCCGTGGAGGATGGAAGATGTCGACGGTGGAGATGAACAGTATCTCGTGGAGTCCCGTTTTGCGATACACCACACCCCTCCCGATGCACAGGACCCCCGTTTTGACCATAGCACTCCAACACAAGTCTGTTTCCTCCGTTTTGTGGTACGCCACACCCCTCCCAATCAACAGGACCCCGTTTCGACCGTAGGAGGTCCAACAGAAGTCCGTTTTCCTCCGTTTTGCGGTACGCCAGACCCCTCCCAATGAATAGGATCCCATTTCGACCATGGCCGGTCAAACACAAGGTCGTTTCCTCCGTTGTACGGCAAGCCAGGTCTCGTTTCCATCGGCTGTTTCGTCCAAGCCAGTTGGCTCCCGATGAACACGACGACGCATTCCGTTCCGACCCAGCCGGTTGGCTCCCCATGAACACGATGACGACGCAGTTTCTCCGTTCCGACATAGCCATGTACACGACCCCTGGTCGTACATATGCGCGAGTAGGCGTTCGAGACCCCGCCTGTATGTACTTACGTGGCCGTATTTACTTTCTTGCACCCTGGCCATTGTACGTACGTGTACATGCTACGTGCGCACCTCTACTATGACACATGCGGTCTTCTACTACGACACGTGTGCGCCCCTACATCGACTAGTATGTACATACATGTTCGTGACCAGAATGAAAACGCTATATACACTTCGACCAGGTTGGTTTCGACTGTCAAGCACTTCCTTGCATGCGAAGATGTAGCTGGTGGGTCCCAGCAGTCAGGGGGCAAATCATTTTTTTGTAATATGGACGCACTTCCTTGCGAGCGAAGATGTAGCTGGTGGGTCCCAGCAGTCAGGGGGGAAACGTTTTTTTCATGAAATACGATGGCCTGTCCGGTGGGTCCCTACTGTCAGGTGGAGGAATAATTATTTTGTGCGTAATAAGGAGGCATTTCCTTGCTGCGGCCGTGGACCCAGCTGTAAGCCTCTCCACGTACAGTACTCTTCCAATGGAAGTCATTCCTTGACCACGTTGACCACGCCGCATCGAGAGCACCAGGGCGGTGGACGACGGTGAGGCCTAGGAAGTGGACGACGCGGAGCCGAGGAAGACGCGACAGTGGAAGCCCGCGCGGAGACGAGTACGAGGGTTGATTGGTTCGGCTACGGTGTGAGGCTGTTGTTGCCGTAGAATAACAGGGAGTGTAGGTGAGTGGATGGCTTGGCCAGTGGTGGGAGTAGTAGGGAAGTGAGGCCTCCACGGCATCACAGCCGGCCACGGGAGGGAGGAGCACGCGGCACGACCAGCGCTGCTTTGCGAGGCTGGAGCAAGAAGACCAGAGGTTGAAGAAGCACTACGACCATTGGATGGACATCGTACGGTCACTACATGTAGAATCGTTTATATTGACTAAGTTGACAAAGCCTTTGGTACGCGTCAACTTAGTAGGCCCACAGGTCAGCCTCCGAAATGGTGCACCCCAAATGTCAGGGGGGAATCATTTTTTGGGCGGCTGAAGCAAGAATATCCGAGATTGAAGAAGAAGCACGACATCCATTGGATGGACATCCAACGGCCACTGGTGCTGAACCGTGTGTTGACTATAAGTTGACAAAGCCTTGCATATGCGTCAACTTAGTTTTTGTTTTTTTAGGGGACGCGTCAACTTAGAAGGCCCACAAGTGTGTGCCAGAGAGCATATAGCCTATTTGCGATTTGTAAGAATGTACAACCCATTTTTGAATTCTAATGGAATTTACTACAACCCATTTACAGTTTGTTAAAAGTACGACCCATTTTCTAGCTAGGACAACGATTAATAATTTCAACCAACCGCTCAAAACAAAATACAAATTACGTGTTTGGTGCATTTTTTTATAGTTACTGCCTAGTTATTATAATTACATCCCATTTATTATTTCTTAAAGTCCATTTTCTTGTTAAGCCTAATGCATCCCTCCTAGGAAAGATTTGCAGCCCAGCGGGGCGGAGAATAACAAGTTGACCCGGATATTGTGTACAATTGTCAGCCCAGTTGCATTGCTGATGTTGAAAAAAGGCCTGTGTAGTACAGTACAACCTTACATGGCTACTCAGCCCACATTCAGTGACATCGGAAAGGCCCAAACAAGGCTTCAGTACAACTTTTTGAAGTCACTGAGCTCAATTAATAACTTAAGAAAAAAGTTAGAGTATAGTGGAACCTAATTAAAAGTTGTCACGAGCAAAGAAATAATTCAACATGTCCCACTTGTGCGTGTATGCGTGTGTGTGTGTATGTGTGTGTGTGTGTGTGTGTGTGTGAGAGAGAGAGAGAGAGAGAGAAACCCATCGGTCAATGCTCGTAAATACATCTTTCAGCCATATGCATTGCTGATGCTCACTAAAAACTTGTATAGTTGACATAATCATATAGAACATCATAGCACACTGAACTTGCATATAAAAATTTCAAGCAGGCGGCACAATCAGGGTGGAAGGAGTGGATCGCTACAGGTAGGCCTATGTTGAAACCAACGAACTCGTACATAACGGTTCATCTTCTTTATCAATGACGGGGAAATATCTTGAATGTTGTGCAAAGAAAATAGAAAGACAACATAATAAGTTCTGCTAGCACGTTAAGTCGACACACAACCATTTCTAAAAAAGGTTCAGGTACAAAATTAGAATAGGTCACAATCAAATGTACTAGCACATCAGTGCTTCACACCCATAGCTCGGATTTCACTAATATCTGACAAGATTCAGTTGTTACCTCAAATTAGAGCACATCTAGGCAGCCAGCCCTGCCTCTTCTCCCAAAGAAGCAGTGGCCTCCGCCGCACGACGGAGTAGGCCATGTGCCATCCATCGTTCCGAGCAACACAGGGAAAGTCTGACGTTGACTCCTGTAATTGACGTCGTCGACGGACCCTGGTACCAGCGGCGGCGGCAGGACTTCGATTGATGGATTGACCACTTCTTCGACATGCAGAAACACTCAATACAGGTACATCCCTAACGTGGTCCGCGGTAGCCTTGGTGGCGACGAATAGTACAACCCTGGTTCCTGCACCGGTATCTCAACACCAATCACCTTCGGTATGGTGGACGACTTCTTCATCCATGCCATAATCGCCAAAGCCCAGCTGTCTGGAGGAACAAACATACTTACGAGCACACCTCCAAGGTCGTTGATAAGCTCATTCATGGACTCGCTGCTCCAAGCTGGTCAAGGCATGCCGTGGAAGGTAAGCTTTGTGAAAAACTCAAGCTCAGAGGGCACCTATCCCCATCCTAGGTGCCACCGATCAAAGCTCACCAGCGCGCCATTGCAGAACAAACGCCGGGAAGATTTGAACACACGACTACAGTCGAAAGTTGTCCGGAAACTGACGAAGAAATCAGCCGGTGGCGGACAGACTTCGATGAGCAAGTCACTTATTTGGATGTCGTGCGCAATGCCAAGAGCGTTGACAAGGTCGTTGTCGGTGTCAAAACCGGCGGATCTCGGGTAGGTGGTCCCAAACTGTGCGTCTAAGGCTAATAGTAACAGGAGGCGGGGGAATAGATGTTTACCCAGGTTCGGGCCCTCTCGATGTAGGTCATACCCTACCTCCTGCTTGATTGATCTTGATGATATGAGTATTACAAGAGTTGATCTACCACGAGATCATAGAGGCTAAACCCTAGAAGCTAGCCTATGATTCTGATTGTTCTTGTCCTACAGACTAAACCCTCCGGTTTATATAGACACCGGAGGGGGCTAGGGTTACACTAAGTCAGCTACAGAGAAGGAGAACTTCATATCCGAATTGCCAAGCTTACCTACCACGCAAAGGAGAGTCCCACCCGGACACGGGACGAAGTATTCAATCTTGTATCTTCATAGTCCAACAGTCCGGCCAAAGTATATAGTCTGGCTGTCCAAGGACCCCCTAATCCAGGACTCCCTCAGTAGCCCCTGAACTGGGATTCAATGACGATAAGTCCGGCGCGCAAATTGTCCTCGGCATTGCAAGGCTGGTTCTCCTCGGAATCTAGAGTACCTGTTATAGCGAGTAGTATCTGGCTCTGCAAAATAATTTCCACATAACACCGTATAGAGCACAATATTTTACAAATCTATCCTGCTGACAACCTTTCACAGCGTGACATACGGCCCGGTCATTATTCGAACTATTCTTCTCAATCACCTGCTGCACACATTGCGAGGCAGTTTTCTTGGCACGTTTTGTCAAAGTAGAGATCGTGTCCCCTTATCACAGGATTCTCATCAATAAAGGTATGGGTAACCCAACCGTGCCATCAATCGTGGCGCTTGGGGAATAAGCGAGTTTACCAGGCAAGTGGGGAGGCGCAGGATCCCTGCTCCCTTTATAAAGGGATAAGGACTCCCTTTTTCACCCATGCCTTCTTCTTTCTCTGCTCACCCATTCCCCCTCGCTCGAGCCCTAGTGCCCAAGCGTTCGTATTCTCCACCCAAAGAGGTCTACCGAAAATGTCCAGATCCGGAGCAGGAGGCAAGTGGATGGCCTCTACCGTCCGGGAGAAGGATATCAAAAAGCTTCGGGAGGCCGGGTATCTGGCCAAGAAAATTGGCCACCATCTTCCGATGGCGGGACAGATTGTCCCTACTTCGGGACCCCATGAGAGGGTTGTATTCCTCCCACATTTTGTCTGCAGGCTAGGGTTTCCCCTCCATCCATTCGTTCACGGCATCATGTATTATTACGGAATTGATTTTCGTGATCTATCCCCTAATTCCTTCCTCAACATCTCGACATTCATCGTCGTGTGTGAGGCCTTTCTCCGCATCTCGCCACACTTTGGCTTATGGCTGAAGATTTTTGATGTGAAGCCCAAGGTAGTGAGCGGCGAGCACGGCAAGTGCGGAGGAGCCATGGTGAGCAAGATGCCCAACGTCACATGGCCAATAGGTACTTTCAATGATTCCGTCAAGGAGTGGCAGCAGCGATGGTTTTACATCACTGAGCCGCGCGACACAGAGTGGGCCCCTACTCCCGAATTCCGATCCGGAGCCCCCCTGCGGCTTATGTCCTGGCCCAAGAAGGGCCTGAACTGGTCTTCATCTGACAAACTATCGGTGCTCCAGACACGCGTCAAGGATATGGAAGACAAGAACATCAAGCTTGTCAATGTAGTCCAGGTGATGTTAGTTCGTCGGATTCTTCCTTGTCAACACTGGGCTTGCAATTTATGGAAATTCGACCTGCCAAGCACCAGACCCTACGGGAGCTCTTTGGTTCCATGCACAAGGACATCTGGAAGGTGCTTTTTAAGTCCAGCAAATCATGGACGGACTCCGCCGAAGACCATGGGTACCAACTATCCCGCTCTGCAAGTTTGGTAAGTCACTGTTATGTTTGGCAATTCATATGTTTTATTCGCATATCCTGAGGAAGATGCTTAATGTGCTTTCCAGAATTCTCCTAGCACTGGACGAAGAAGGCGGGGCGGATCTACTGTCCGGCCCCACTGCCGGAAGAACCGGTCAGCCCACTTCTGATGAAGATGCTGGTCTCGGCGCCATACAAGGCACGGAAGAAGAAGGCCGAGAAGGAGGCCAAGAAGACCAGGGGCAGCCTCCGTCGCCGTGGTGCTTCGGACACAAAATCTGAAGACTACAATGCCCATTCTTCCTCCGAAGAGGACGAGGAGGAGGAAGAAGATGAATCCCCTGCGGGGGGAAGAAAGAAAAGGACGGCCTCCACATCCTTGGAGGCCGAATCGCCTAAGAGGGGAAAAATTCCTCTTCCAGAGGAGTCCACCACCGCTGCCGATAGCAGCTCGGAGTGGGATCCCAGGGCCAGCCCCTGGTGAACTCGTGAGTATACAAAACCCGAACACGCTTATGCGTCCAGGCCCATCATGGCATAATACTTTAATCTGAGCCTACTTTTTTGCTGTCCGGCGAGGTCCCGCATCGAACAATCCTCGTCGGAGGATTTGCTGGGTTCGGATGCTATGGAGAGCAGGACACCCCCGAAGGCCCCTACCCCCAAACATGTGAGTGACACTGAGGTATCATCCCAGAAGAACCCAGACCAAGGGGGGCAGATCGCAAAGGCGGCGCTAGGAGGTCAAACTTCAGGGGCTGGACATATGGGAAAAAGGCTCCCATGGGCGTCGACGGCGGGGGCGATCTCGAATTCGGCCCCCAGTCGGACGCAGTACCGGAGACCTCTACGGCTCCAGAATCAGGCACGCAGCCTCCCTTGGCTGGAGGGGGTGTGCCTGCTCTACCGAAAACCTCTGTCCAACCAGAGGTGTCGGATACCTTATCGATGGCGCTAAAGAGTGCTTCCATCATCGATGAACACCGTGCCCTTATGGGTGTGGTTGTTGGTGTTTTGGGAACGGTGGTCCCCAGACTTGCCTGCCTGCGGCGTGCAGCATGGCTCAAGCAGTGGCCCAGTACGGCCCATGTTCATCAACTCAAGCTCAAGACCCTCGCGAGGGGCCAAGCCTCGCAGGGCGGATGATAGGAAGCTTCCTCTGGAGTGGCCTCGCCAGGCAAGCTCGCGAAGAGGCGGAGAGATCAAGGCAAGGGTACCTCGCGAGGTACCCGTGACGCAAGCCATGACGACCGAGGCTAGGAGGGCGCCAGGCGGGCGCCGGCCTGTGCAGTGTCCTTGTTTCCTCTTTCGTGCAAAGGGAGCATACACAGGCCAAGGCATCATGCAAAGGCTACCGTTTTAGTGCAACAAGACCAAGACCAGCAGAGCGGCAGGATGGAGGTCACCATGGAGCCCAAGACGGCGTCATCGTCAGAGTCTTTGGTACTCGAAGACCAACTTTAGTTTGGATAAGTGTACTAGATGTTCCCCTTCAAAATGGCCAATTGTTGGTGCCCTTCCCGCTCAATATTTGGGAAGAGGACTAGGGCCTCCCTATATATAGGGCTAGCCACCACAGTAGGAAGGGAGATCGAATTGACCCTTCAAAAGGGACAAAAACACCACAAGAACATCCCTCATGAGGTTGTTCTTCGTTTGTATTGTTCATCATCAGCCCCTGAGGCAATCCACCACACCACACACTAGAGTAGGGTATTACACCACAATGGTGGCATGAACCAGTATAAACCCCGTGTCCCCCGTGTGTTCATCTTTCTAGCCTAGATACCTTGCGAGGCCTTGGGACGTGAGTTGGTAGAGGAGAGATCTTCACGCGCACCCCGGAGTTCGAATCTCAAGGGTCTGCCGGAACCCGAAATCCGACATTTGGCGCGCCAGGTAGGGGTGTGCCGGAATCTTGTCTTCCGCCGTCTTGCGTTCCATTGTCCGTCTGTCCATGGCTGACGCTTGCCGAGCCCGTGCCGAGCGTCGGGCTGCTCGCGCTGCCCAACGCCCAGATGGCCCCCATAGGAGGGCCTCCCCATCGTTCCTCTTTGCCTGCCGCCCACGCCACCATCGGCCCAGCGGGGAACGAGCAGCAGGCGTCGTCGCTGCATCCCTCAGTGCAGCGAGAAGGCCGCACCGCAACCCCGTCCCTAACTCCAGCAGGCTCGTAGGCGCACGCTCGACGCGCTCCTGCTGACGCGCACGCGTGTTGCTCCTGGCGCGTGAGCTCCTCCACTACCATCCCGTCGACGACCTCTATGAAGAGTGGCTCGCTCGCATCACCGAGCTTGTCAGCACCGCAGGGGGCTCCCCTGCACCGTCCATCTCGCTGCATCGCCCTTCGTCCTACGCAGGCAACGCGGCTCCGGAGGCGCCTCCGCTGCCTCCTCCCCAAGAAGGCGCCCTGGCCCCAAGGCGCGCGGCCCCTGGACGGGACCCACCGCGTCTAGCGCCCACGCAGCAAGAAAGGAGCTGCCAAGAAGTCCCTCGTCCTCAAGAAGGCGCTCGCGTGCTCCCCGCGCCAGCACGCCATGACTGCATTCCTGCTCCAGCGTGCCAAGACCCCGCGCTTCTCCAGGTGGCAGCGCGCGGAGACCCCTAGGATCAAGCCCTGCGTCAGCAATGGCCCCCAGTGGCTACCGCAGGCTGCCGTGCCTTCACCGCCAAGCAGTGCTGCGTGGCCTGGCCGGGCAAGTTCAAGCCGGATCTGCCTCCTCGCTACGACGGCACCGCCGACCCCGCGGAGTTCCTCCAGCTCTACGAGCTGGGCATGAAGGCGGCCAACAGAGACGAAAAAGTCATGGCGAACTGGTCTCCCATAGCGCTCAAGGATGGCGCCCGCACCTAGCTCCTGAACCTGCCTCCCAACACGATCTCCTCGTGGGATGAGATGCGCACCCGCTTCATCGCCAACTTCCAAGGCACTCGCGACCGCCCCCCGGCCATGAGTGACTTGCGTCGCATCAAGCAGCAACCAGGAGAGACCGTGTAGAAGTACATCCAGCGCTTCAACAACGCGTGACTCAAGATCTCTAGGGTGACTGAGGAGCCAATCATCTCAGCCTTTTCTGATGGCGTCCGTGACATCAAGATGAAAGAAGAGCTGGCAATCCATGAGGACCTATGCACGTCACTGGAGCTGTTCAACCTGGCGACCAAGTGCGCTAGGGCTGAGGAGGGACGCCACTCCCTCCTCGAGCTCCTAGCTGCTGATCCAGAAGAGAAGAAAGCCAAGGCCAAGGACGTGAAGCGCAAAGGAGGAGTTGTGCTTGCAGCTGAGCCAGACACCAAGCATGGCAGAGATCAGCCGGAGTCATCCAAGGGCAGCCAGTACTGCGTGTACCACGACCTCCACACTCACAACACCAACGAATGTCAAGAGCCCAGGGCCGTGCGAGAAGGACGTGGCGGTCAACGCCCCGAGCGCAGCAATCGGGGCTATGGCCGAGGAGAGGAAGAGGTGGAGGACGACGGGAAGACCGTGGCCCTCGCAAAGGGTGGGGTGACCGACCTCGCGAGGACCGCTGGCAGGACCATCCTCGCGAGGAGGCTTGGAGGGATCAGCCTCGTGAGGATCGCCCACAAGGCAACGCAGGCCTCCCTCCTCTGCCGCCACCACCAAGGAGGAATGAAGACCAGCATCAGGACAAGGGGCTGGGGGCTTCCAGGAGCCACGTGCTATCGCTTGCATTTTGGGCGGAGCTCAGGCCCCAGCCTCGCAGCGCATCTTCAAGAAGTTTGCTCGCGAGGTGAATGTTGTCCTCCCAAAGCTCGAGGCCTCACGCCCTCTTAGGTGGTCCACATGTGCCATCATGTTCAGCTCAGCGGATCAGCTCAAATGCGCAGCAACAGCTGGTGTCCTCCCGATGCTTTGTTCCCCAGTCATCAGCAACGTGCAACTCACCAGGACCCTCATCGATGGTGGCGCATGGCTCAGTGTTATGTCTGTCGAGACATTCAACAATCTCCAAGTGCCTTACGATCACCTTCAGCCGACCAAGCCTTTCTCAGGAGTCACTGATGGTTCTACCACCCTGATAGGGCATGTCTGCCTCCCTGTCACCTTTGGACAGTGCAAAAACTACCGCACTGAGCTCATCAACTTTGACGTCGCCCACATTCGCCTGCCATACAATGCCATCCTCGGATATCCGGCCCTGGCCAAGTTCATGGCGGTGACTTACCATGGCTACAATGTCCTCAAGATGCCAGGAAGCGGTGGAGTCATCACAGTCCCCTATGAGGAGAAGGATGCAGTGTGTTCTCTCGAGCGTGCCTTCCAGGCTGCGTCAATCGAAGACCCAGATCACAGGAGCGGGAGCCTTCCCGAGGCAAGGAAGGTCCAACCCTCAGGAGTTCATCGTTAGAAACACTCAGGAGCTACAGGAGTCAACAATCATGCGTGACAGCCGCCGCATACCCGCCGTAGCTCCCCATCCAGGCGAGGATGGTGGGCTGCATGTCTGCATTGATGTGCCAGGGCTCAACCAAGCCGCGTCTCACGAGCGCCTCTGGCCCTCGCGCATGGGACATTGCGAGGGTCTTCCTCACAGCTACGCTTGCATGCCTCTCAGCCTGCCGAACGCGGCCGCTGCTCATCAGCGCCTGATCTGGAGCATTTTGGAGGCTCAGGAGGTCAAGCACTGTGCGGTCCTGGCAGAGATGGAGATGGTCCCCAAGGAGCCGCCTGCACCCCAGAGCCTCCCGAGGCTCCGGGTCCTGGGAGCTCGTGAGGATCAGCTTCCTCACCGCGCGTCGTCCGCTACTTCAACATTCCTTCATCTCCAACGGTATCAGGTGACATCTTTCAAGTTCCATTTTCAGCTAGGAGCGCCCCCAGGGCTGCATCATTCCCAGGCCGCGTGGGTCCGTCCCTGCGGCATGTATCTCTTTTGCTGATGTCTTTAGTTTACCTTGTTGGGGGTGCCCCTCGGGCTGCATTATCCCCAAGCAGCTCGGGCCTGACCCAGTGGCATGTATCTTTCCCGCATTTATCTAGGTCGTGTGCCTCGCATATTTGACCCGCTATGATTATTATCTGATGCCTACCATGGCCCCCTTTTTTCTCCTTCATGCTAATCGCTTGCACGTTAAAAGGGGGGCACCTAAGCATCGCGACTCACGGGCTCTTACTGGCCCTCCGGCCCTCACCTCATGGCCTTGTCCACGGCATCGCGACCTGACATACCAGCGATGGCTGAGCTCGCTCGAGGGCCGGGACCCGAGGACGTAGAGCATTGGCATCTAACCAATCTTGCAGGAGCACACTGTAGAGAAAGGCCCAGAGCCAGGCGCAACCCGCCTTGAGGTAGGTCCCTGTGAGTCCCGCGCTGACTCGCGGGTGCCCAGATACACCTCGTCAAGCCCTACTGTGCCAGCAACATGTCAGGGCGGGTTTGTACACGCCCCGGGGGCTCCTCCCGGAGGGAGGCCCCCTCCCACGCACCAGTGGAAGCACCATGCTCCCCGCTGGCTGACGACACTACTGAGGAGCGGCTATGCTCGTACACATACGGAAGCACTATGCTCCGCGCTGGTGATAAACAACTGAGGACGGCCCACGGCCGCTTCAAACTCAGGGATCCCAGAGCTCAGTGTTCGGCCCTATCGTAATGCCTCCCGTCGGGAGCGCCATGCGAGGGGGATGGACACGGGGGCTACGTCTAGGCCACGCTCGAGCGCCCGCCACCCAGCCAGGTCCCTCGGACCTGGTTCGTCGCGCGCCCCTCCCACAGCGGAGCCAAGGTACTAATACTGTTTGAGCGTCAAGGCGGACTCTTGAGCATCGCGACTCAGGAGCCTAACTGGTCATGTAGCCCCTCACCCCTTGGTTCCGTCCTGGTTTCCGATCGGGGCTAACAGCGGCTGAGATATGCGGCCGGGCCCTGCCGACGTAGAACGACAAATCCACTCCTACACCTCCCTTCCCTATTTGTTGTTCGCGCGTCAAGGGGGACTCCTGAGCATCATGACTGAGGAGCCTAACTGGTCACGTAGCTCCTCACTCCTTGGTTCCGTCCTGGTTTCCGGTCGAGCCTAACGGCGGCTGAGATATGCGTGGGGCCGGGCCCTGCCGACGTAGAACACAAGCAAATAGGAAGGAAAATGCAAATGCTAGGGAATTCAAAAGGAAATATTACAGGCCATAGGTTGTTTTCACAACGACAAACACAAGTTTAAACGCCTCCACGAGGCATGATGCATGTTGCAGGAATTAAAACAGGATAGAAGCCGCGAAGAGATCACTTTTTGGCAGCATCGTCGCTTGTGGTGGGGTCGCACTGGGCAGCCCCACCTCCCGAAGCCGCGGAGCTCGCAACATCTCGCCTGGACCTGGTGCTGAAGGCGTGGAACTTTGCCAGCAAGGCCTTTGCTCGACCCGTCACAGCCGCAGCAGCAGCGGCGGCAAGCTCGCCGCTCACAGGTTCCAGCAGGCTGTCGAGGTCGACGTTGGGGTCGCAAAGGTAGATGTGGCTGAGGACACGCGTCAGCGCCGCAGAAGAAAGGACACGCGCCTCGGCCTCAGCCGTGCGACCGATGCCGTCTGCGACATCTTCAAGTGCACGGACCAAGAAGGGAAGCAGCTCGGCGGGGCCGTCCTCTGCACCAGCCAGCGGCTTCTCTAAGCCGCCGTCATAAAGCGTCTTCAGCGCAGCGCGAGCTTTCTCCTCCAGCTTCGTGAAGGCCACCCGATCCTCAGCCAAGACCTTCGCCTTGCTGTCCAGCTCAATCCTCTAAGCCTTCAGCGCCTGCTCTAGTGTCTCCAACCGGCCACGACGGTCGTCGAGCTCAGTGTCCCGATCCCTGGCGGCAACTTCTCAAGTCTTCACCTCCTTCTCCTTCTCCTGGCGGTCATGGACCTCCTTAGTGAGCTCATCGTGCAGGCCTTGCAGCTCATCCTCCAGCGCCTTGCAGCGGCTCTGGGCATTCGCAGCGTCACCCAAGGCAGCATCGCGAGGGGCCTTGGCCTGGGAGGTGGCTTGCTTCTCCTTATCGAAGGCCGACACAGCCTGGCTCAGCGCCGCTCGGACGGAGGCGTCAGAGCGGACCCAGCCAGAGGCTAGCTCCAGGCGCCCGACCACCAGGCGGGGGTCGGCGCCCTAGAGATCTTCTCGCAGTCGGCTCAGCTCGGCAGTGGCGCGGTCCAAGACGGTGGAAGGAGTGGGGGAAGTGGCAGTCGGCGGAGTAGGAGGAGAAGACGGCAGCGTGATCGCAGCATCAAGCGTCAGGGCCTTCTGAGCCTCGGCGGCCTCGGCAACAGTATTAACCGCGGCCGCCTCGGGAGTCGCCAGGGTTGTGGGGGATGGATCCACGCCAGTGTGCCCCACCTGGCCTCGTGAGGATGATCGGGCAAGGGAGGCATGAGCCTCGCCGCCTCTTTTCCCTGCAGATGAAGACGCAGCCCCGGCAGGCGAACTCGCCCCAAGCAGGGCCACCGAGGCCCCTTTCAACCTTTTTTCTGCAGGCGCCGGCCTAGCCCAAAGGATGCAGATGTCAAGCCTTGGCAACAGAAATGGGAAGCAAAGCAGAAGTCGAGCACTTACTGGTCGTCATTCGAGGGCTCAAGCAGCCTCCGGCCAAACTTGAAGCCTGAAAGCCTACTGCAGGGATTAGCCTCGGGAGGTCCGAAGCAGAGGGTGCGTCAGAAGGGATGGAGCTGGCTTCAGGAAGCCCCAGGACCAGAGTAGACCCTCGGGAGATCAGCCCCGTCCTGTCCTTCCTCAGGACCAAGGGCAGGTCCTGTCCGCCTCACCTGGCACCGGCTTCGTCGTCGTCCGGCATGGAGCGGAGGGCGCGGGACCTATGCCAAGGGAAGGACTCTCCCGACCCCTCGACGGTCGCCTTAGAGTCGGGCTCTTCTTCCTCCTCCTCTTCTTCCTCCTCCCCCCCCCTCCGCTGGAGTCATCGGAGGACAAGTTCACCGTCGCCATCGCCGCCAGATCCTCGGGAGCTTCCACTGGCACCAGCCCCTCCCCATTGAAGGTGGGCATGGCGTTCACTACCTGCTCCCAGTCATCACGAAGGAACAGAGGGACAGGAGCGCCCTCTAGGCTCACCACATCTTCCCCAACCAAGGAACGAGGGTCGCAGCCAGATCTTCGTCGGCCAGGGCCTCAGAGCTCAGGCGAAGGGCGGCATCTGCTTCCCCGAGCCTCCACAATGGGAGCGAGTGTGCCCGAAGTGGAGCCACCCGGTGCTCCAGGAACTCTGTCAAGAGCATGGCCCTAGTCAGCTTCGCCGCCCTCCAAGTTGCCTGGCTTGAGGTCCGCGTTCATCCTCTTCAGCATCACCTTCGCCCGGGGGTTGTCAAGCTCCGCGCGAGACCATGCATCGACGGCCTTGGGCTGCCCCGTAGGCAGCACAAGTCGAGGGTGGATGCACCCGATGTCCACCATGACCCACTTGCTCCAAAATCCGTCGATCCTCTTCCCGGTCTTTGATATGGCGTTGGATTTTGAGTATGCAATAAAGCTCGCACATGCGGTGATGTGGGCACCAGAAACTCGGAGGTAGAAGTAATGGCGCAGCAGGGCCACTGAGGGCATCACACCAACGTGAGCCTCACAATAGTAGGCAAAAATCACCAGGAGAATAACAGAATTTGGGTCGAGATGCAGGGCTTGCAAGTTGTATTGGCGAAGGACATCAAGGAAGAACTCAGAAAAAGGAGGCACCAGATCGGCGATGATGGCGCTCACAAAGAGCGGGTAGAAGGTGCTCCCCTTGCATTCCGGCTGGGCGGAACCGGGCTTGAGCACAGTCGCCCCCTCGTTGCCCCGCGCCACTGTCATCAGGCGTGTGAGGGCGAGATTCTTCTCCGACATATTCGAGGGATCTAGAGCCGACGAGTACCAGGCTCCGGCCGGGGTCTTGCGAGGTGCCATGGCCCATCGGAGGTGAGAGATTGAGGCAGATCTGGAGGATTTCGGAATAAAGGAGGAGGAGAGCGAGAAAGGGGATCCAGAGCAAGATGGACGAGAGAAAAGAAAGTAAGCCTGACCCGGGCCAGCCCTTTTGTCAGTCGGGCGGTTGCCGAGGCGTCGTGGGGAAGCGAAGACGCCCACGTCCAATCAACCGCCACACGGCGCCCAAGGCCGCAGGCTGTTAGGGCCCGCGGCGCTTCGCACTTGCCCCTTTGCTTCTCTGCTAAGCCAAGTCCGGGAGCGCCTTGGGCCCAGGGGCTACTGTCGGTGTTCTGGGAATGGGGGTCCCCAGACTTGCCTGCCTGCGGCCTGCCGCGTGGCTCAAGCAGTGGCCCAGTACGGCCCACCTTCATCAATTCATGCTTAAGACCCTCACGGGGCGGACGACGGGAAGCTTCCTCAGGAGTGGCCTCGCCAGGCAAGCTCGCGAAGAGGCGGAGAGATCAAGGCAAGGGTACCTCACGAGGTACCTGTGACGCAAGCCATGACGACCGAGGCCAGGTGGGCACCGGGCGGGCGCCGGCCTGTGCAGTGTCCTTGTTTCCTCTTTGGTGCAAAGGGAGCATACACAGGCCAAGGCATCAGGCAAAGTCTACCGTTTTGGTGCAACAAGACCAAGACCGGCAGTGCGGCAGGATGGAGGTCACCGTGGAGCCCAAGAAGGCGTCATCATCAAAGTCTTTGGCAGTCGAAGACCAACTTTAGTTAGGATAAGTGTACTAGATGTTCCCCTTGAAAATGGCCAATTTTGGCGCCCTTCCCGCTCAATATTTGGGAAGAGGACCAGGGCCTTCCTATATATAGGTCTAGCCACCACAGTAGGAAGGGAGATCGAATCGACCCTTCAAAAGGGACAACACCACCACAAGAACATCCCTCGCGAGGCTATTCTTCCTTTGTATTGTTCATCATTAGCACCTGAGGCAATCCACCACACCACACACTGGAGTAGGGTATTACACCAGAATGGTGGCCTGAACTAGTATAAACCCCGTGTCCCCCGTGTGTTCATCTTTCTAGCCTAGATTCCTTGCGAGGCCTTGGGACGTGAGTTGGTAGAGGAGAGATCTTCGCGCGCACCCCAGAGTTTGAACCTCAAGGGTCTGCCGGAACCCAAAGTCCGACAACGGTGATTGAGAATATTCTGTCCACTGAGAGTGGACTGAATGAATCCTGTATCAGCCTTATAAAAGGCTTTGAGGTATGTTTTATGAGGTTTTGAAGAGTGTCGTAGTATGGATAGTAGCCCCTAATACACTGTTCGGTGAAAGAAAGAACCGGACAGAGGATCAAATTTATGTTCGCAGGAGACTTGTTTGATGACATCTATATCTCTTCTTTTATAAGCAGACGTCTGTAGCGACTGTCGCCTCTCATACTGCGGAAGTATCCGGACTGAGGCAAAATCTGGAGCGGGCCGAAGGAGAACTTGGCCGAGTGAAGAAGCAGTTGGAGGGTAACCAAGGTATGTCGAAACCTTGTTCATTCAGCACAAATGAATAAGTGTGCCTGATGAAAATATTTTTATTGTGTGCTCTAGGGGCGTTGGCCAAAATTGAGACTCTGAAGAAGGTTGTGGCCGAAGCTGAGAAGAAGGCAGCCGCGGAGGAGGCTCTTCGCAAAAAACATGAGGCCAGGGTTATTGAAGTTGAGCGAGAGCTTCAGGATGCCATGAAGAAATGCGAGACCTAGGAGCAGAGTTTGTCAAGGAAAGAATCCGAACTCGCCCAAGGTCGCCAAGCCGCAAGTGATGCCCGGGAGGAAGACCAAGGTGCTCTGAAGGAAATTTAGGAGGCGAGGAAGATTGCGGCTGGTAAGGCTTTTTTTATACAAAGCAGTCTTTTTGAAAGGAGAAAATCAAGTTGATAATTTGAATTCTGATTTCTCTAGGGGTGTTTGCGGAGCTGCCACGCAGCATATCTGATGTCGCCCAATTCTACCAAGCCTAGGAAAAGAAGATTGCGGAGAGACTCTTCTAGTCGAAGTATTTGGCGCCAAATTATCTGGTGCCATATGCCAGTCAGCTGAAGTAGCTGGTCGAACTGCACAAGGTGGCCGAACTAGTCCCGAAGGATTTGATTGTCCGGCTATTGCCCAATTCCAAGCAGTTACTTCGGGCTCGTGAAGCGGCTTGTGAGTGCCTGCCCTCAACTCAAAGTCATCAAGCGGTCAATCTGTATGGAGGGTGCACGAATGGCCTTCGCCCACGCAAAAGTGCACTGGGGAAGATAGATGCGGAAAAGCTGATGACCGAGGGACCACCGGAGGGGAAGGAGCACCGCAAGCCCGAATTATATTATGATAGTGTCCTGAAAGGAGCCCACCTTGCGGCGAAGCAATGTACCAAGGACATTGTATTTCCATGAATACTGTCATGATGTCCTTTGTAATGTTGAACAAGGTCATTTCTATTATTTATTGCATGTTATGTGAAATGTTTTCCTCCTGTGCGGTCATTTCATATATATTAATCCTGAGAGTTGGCCAGTCGTCGGCTTATGCCCCCACGTAGGAAGTATGGGGGTGTTCGGGATAAACCTGAGCACTCTTTAACCCATTTTTGGGTCTTTGAAGGAGGTGTTCAGCACAACGAACCAGGCAATCGGACTATAGGGCTTTATCACTCTCACTTAGCCATAAGAGTTTGACAAAAGGAAGGTAGGCGCAGCCCCTGGTGTTCGGCAGACCGCACGAGGGGCTCTATAAGCACCTGATCAGAAGAAAAGCCGATCCATCGCACGCTACATTAGTTATGGCATTATGCGGAAGAAATCCTTAAAGATTTTACAAATTCTCGAACACCTGACCAGCTCTCGCCTTATCATGAAAGTCCGTTTTCGGCTTTCTCTACTGAGGCGCTCGTCCGGAAGAACTGGGACACAATTACGTAAGGTAAACCTGGGCAAACGTCGGGTCGGGCCGGGTTTTGGGCCGTGCCGGGTTTTGGGCCGGGCTTGTAAAAGCCCGACCTTCATTTCTCAAGCCCGAGCCCGGCTCGAAGCCCGGCACGAAGCCCGAAATACTCCATATTTTAAAGCCCGAGCCCGGCCCGAAATCAAGCCCGAAGCCCGAAAGCCCGGCCCGAATGTTGTTTTTTAGTATGCGCACATGCAAGCCCGACCCGAAGCCCGAAAACCCGGCCCGAAATATGGAAAAACTGTAGCCCGAGCCTGGCCCGAACTATCTTTAGGGCTGCAAAACAAAGCCCAAGCCCGGCCCAAATGTCAAGCCCGGCCCGGCCCGGTCCGTGTTTTTCGGGCCGGGCTCGGGCCGGGTTGTCGGGCCGGGCTGCCCATGCCCGGGTTTAACGTAAGGTACCAAAACATGGGAGCTGGGCAAACCCAACTATTGACCCAAGACATGATTCGGAGTTGATGCATATAATGATATAAGTTTGGGGTGCCGAACGACCATGAAGGTGGTCGGACTTTATTGCCGTATTATGGGTACAATGAAGCCCATGGCGTATTGAAAGGATCGATATAGTTGACTAGAGGGGGGGGGGTGAATAGGCAACTAACACTTTTTATACTTTTCTTTACCAAATTAAACTTTGCATCAAAGTAGGTTATCTAGATATGCAACTAGGTGAGCAACCTATATGATGCAATAACAACTAGAACATAAGCAAGCAAGGGATACAACACAAATAAGCTTGCAAAAGTAAAGGCACGAGATAACCAAGAGTGGAGCCGGTGGAGATGAGGATGTGTTATCGAAGTTCCTTCCTTTTGAGGGGGAGTATGTCTCTGTTAGAGCGATGTGGAGGCACAATGCTCCCTAAGAAGCCACTAGGGCCACCGTATTCTCCTCACGCCCTCACACAATGCGAGATGTCGTGATTCTACTATTGGTGCCCTTGAAGGCGGTGACCGAACCTTTACAAACAAGGTTGGGGCAATATCCACAACTTAATTGGAGGCTCCCAACGACACCACGAAACTTCACCACAATGGACTATGGCCTCGCAGTGACCTCAACCATCTAGGGTGCTCAAACACCCAAGAGTAACAAGATCCACTAGGGATTAGTGGGGGGGAATCAAATTTATCTTGGTGGAAGTGTAGATCGGGGCCTTCTCACCCAATCCTGAGCAAATCAACAAGTTCGATTGGCTAGGGAGAGAGATCAGGCGAAAATGGAGCTTGGAGCAACAATGGAGCTTAGGGTTCGAAGAGGTAGTCAACTAGAGGAAGAAGACGCCCCTTATATAGTGGAGGGACAAATCCAACCGGTATCCACTTAACCAGCCCGTGACTTGCGGTACTATCGATCTAGACCAGCGGTACTACCGCAAGGGCTCACGGTACTACCGCTCCAGACCAGCGGTACTACTGCAAGGTCTCACGGTACTACCGCGGCGGGCCGTGGTACTACCGCTGCTACGGCAGGTGCTAGTCCAGGCCGGAGCCACAAGGGCTGAGAGCGGTACTTCCGCTGGTGCGGTACTACCGCTCCCCCTTGCGGTACTACCGCAAGGCTGGAGTGGACTAGTCTTGGGAAGGGTGCGGATGAATAAAAATACATACGTGCCTACTTCCGCTGAAAAACAGATGGTGCAAAAATCCAACACGGTACTACCACGCCTGGCGAGCGGTACTACCGCACAGGGAGCGGATATAAAAAATTGCATCTGCCCCTACTTCCGCTCGTGTTGCAGAACTAGGTCCGAGGCCATGGTACTACCGCTCCTTAAGAGCGGTACTACCGTGGGCACCTACGGTACTACCGCAACGGCGTGGGTACTACCGCGGGTGCCTGCGGTACTACCTCTCCTAAGAGCAGTACTGCCGCATGCCTCAGAACAGCAACACTAGGAATCCTTCTTTTTGCAAAATATGAAGATAACGGAAGGTGCTCCAAAGAGCGGAGGGAAAGACGGGAGAAGGAAGAAAACGTGTACGTGATGATTCCACCCGAACCTTTCCACCGCGGACCCCCTCTTAATAGTACGGCTATCCTACGACTCAAACCACCGATAAGAACCATAGAAAAACGCCGTCTTCAATAGTCTTCGAGGGGCACCAACCCGTCTTGTGCCTAGTGACGAATAGTCTGAGATACTCAAGGCACACGATTAGTCCGCAAAAGCATTGTCATCAATCACCAAAACACCTTAGGGATAAATATGCCCTTACAATCTCCCCATTTTTGGTGGATTGATGACAATATGGGATTTGCACAAAGGGAAACAATAGAGAACATATGCAAACCCCACAACTCCAAAATATAGATGAGCTCCTCCTAGATGAGTGCTCTCTAGATAAGTGCTTTGGACTGCACGACACGTATACTAGGATCAACACTCCCCCTATATTTTGTAAACAAAGCATATAGGCCACAATAAGGCTAACACTAGACAAGATGATAAATATGATCATAACATAAATAGCACAATATAACATATGCTTAAGTAGGGTACGATAGGGTGCATATGTCTGACACCATATGATAGACCAAGTCTCACGAGCAAACTAAACCAAAGCAAGCAAGGTTCAACGGAACAAACGCGAGCAAAGAAAACACAAGCACGACACAAGACTCGCAAATCCCTACACTCTCTCGCCCTTTGGCATCGAGACACCAAAAAGGCAGAGAGGACACCTAAAACACAAGTGGTGGCTCAAGCGGAGTAATTAGACGCACGCTCCTTGTCAGACTCAGCAGCAGGAATGGTCTCCTCGTTGCCCTCCTCAGAATCGGTCCACATGAGGCCTTGCTTGGCCATCCAGTCAGCCTCGGGAGTGACGTGCTTCTCAGAACCGCTTGACACCTCCTCGCCAAGCTTCCTCAAGATCCTCTTGTCGCGACGGCAACTCTCCTTGGAAGCAACGTGAGCCCGATACTGCCCCTGAGTTTGCATACAGAATCGAGCCTTCATCTTGTTCTTAAGCCTCTTAGCCCAAGATGGCTCAGAGGTGGGAGGGATGAAACCCTCAGAGCTGACCTCGTCCTCTGCCTCCTCCTCATCCTCATCTGCATCCACATCCATGGCAGCCGCGGCCTCAGCATGAGAAGTGGTGTTAGCCAACTGAGTCTTGACACTGAGCCTGATGGACTCGTGTCGAATCCAACCAGGGGCCTCAAACATCTCCTGAGGGAACTCCTTCTCCCAAGTTGCCGAGATCAACTGAAACAGATAAGGTCCATAGATGGGGCCCTTGCGGTTGAATGCCGCAAACCAAAGCTCACACCACATGATATGTGAGACATCAAGTGGTGGTGACTGAGAGTTGCGCGCTTCCTCACACAGAAGTAGCATGTCCACCAGATAAGCATGTACCTTGTCCTTGTCACCAATGCGAGGAAAAAGAGAGTTCCGGAAGATCCGGTACATGATGTCAGGAAGGAGTTGAGAACCCAAGATGACTTGCCATTGGAGAGCTTCTTCTCAACATAGAAGGGCTGAAGCTTGTTCTTGTTGGCAGACTCGGGATTGGCATGAGGACGAGCGCCTTGGGGTGTGGCGAGCCCCTCATCGTGAACACCAAGAAAAGTCATGAACTTCCAAGTAGATGTCAGCTTCTGACTATTGGTCATCCAAGTCATAGTTCGTTCCTCATCAGGATGAAAGTACACGGAGGCAAAGAACCAAGCCAAAATCTTAGGACCATGGTCTTTGTGGAAAGAGATGATGTGCTCAATGCCAAATTGCTCCACAAGATCCAAAGCCTCACCAAAGTAGTCTCGGCGCTTTGCTTCCCTCAGATGATGCATGTCGATCAAGTGCACGTCCACATAGATGTTCCGCTTGGCCTTGATCACATCTAGATAAATGAGATTCTGCTGCTTGGTCCAGAACAAATCATTCCCTCGGAAGTTGGCACGAGGTTGCACATAGGGGTTGATCCTCCTTCGAGAGATGAACTCAGCAAGTGGTATCTCATCCATACCCATGGTGGGTTCCTTGTCCTTGTTGGCGCAGGACTTGGTCCGCCGTTGGGGGGCATGGGAGCCCTCTACAGCTTCATATTAATTGCGCAGACGCTTGGAGCCTGTGTCACGGCTTGGACTGGAGCGGCGAGCAGAGGTACCGAAGCCATCACCTAAGACACAAAGCACAAGAACACGCACAAAAAGCAAGAAGGATCAATGCAAAGAACACAACAAAGTTGTGAAACAAGTAGAACTAGCATTTGATAACTGCCACATGAGAGGTTTGACAACAATAGTAGCACTGCTTTGCATGCACGGTACTAAAAAATAGTGCCGCTCCAAGCCATGGTAGTACCGCGCGGGCGGTAGTACCGCGCTAGAGATGCGGTAGTACCGCTCCGGCGGTAGTACCGCGCGAGAGGTGGGGTAGTGCCGCATGGAGTCAGATCTGAAACTGCCACTAGATGTGAGTACTACCGCGGCAACAAAGCGGTACTACGGTCGATCAAATCTACCATGGGGCAACATAGCAAGTATTATCTCTATGCATCACTACTCTCCTACATCCTACTCTTGCATAGATTTAGCCTAAAATCTCAAGCACCGCATGCATCTCCCCAAAAACCTAGAAGCACAACAACAAACCAACAAGAGAGGGGTTTGGGGAGAAACCTTGGTCCATGGCAAGAGGCCATGGTGGGGAACGATTCCACCGGTCGGAATCCGAGGAGAGCAGCTGGGGACGGAGATCTGGAGAGGCCTCCGGCGCCATTCGTGGGCAGGAGAGAGAGAGGTGGCATGGGGGAAGAAAGAGTAAATTGGTATGGGGGAGTTGGGACTCCCCCTGCCCGCTCTTAACCCCCGCGTGCTCATTAATCCATGGTAGTACCGTGCGTCATCATGGTAGTACCGCCCTGGTGGAAGTACCGTGCCATGGGAGGTAGTACTGCTCCACCAACGGCAGTAAAAAATTATTGTCGTACTGGTTGCGGTAGTACCATGCCCTGTGGTAGTACCGTGGCATGCCACGGTAGTACCGTAACCCAAGAAAATGCAGTTTCAACCAAAGAAAGAAACAGCTTTGCACGGAGCCTTCAAGCGAACAAACACACCAACAAGTTGACGAACGAGGCACCACAACAACAAGCTAGGCAGGAAGAGAGAAAAACAAGACACAACAAGGAACAAAAAACGAGAACCGACCTCTCCAAGGAGAGGGCGGTGGCTGGAGCCACCTATGTTTGAGTTGATTGGTATGGCACCGCGAAGAATTATCCTTGGGCCCATGACCAAAACTCGTCTTTGAAGCACAAGTACCATCAACAATGGCGAATGTGAAAGAGTTGATCAATTTATGCATAATGGGGGAGGGAGAGTTCATTGAGAGAACAACACTCCCCTATGTCCATGCCTACACCTAAACTAGACAACAAGTTGAGAGTGGTGCGGTGTGCAAGGGTTCAAGTCACATTGCCCAAATCAATGATATTTAGCTCATTCCTTAACTCGCGAAATCTTGCTTCATCCAAGGGCTTCGTGAAAATATCTGCAAGGTTATCATGAGTGTTGACATAGTTGAGCTTGATCTCCCCTCGCCTAATATGATCCCGGATGAAGTGATACCGAATCTCAATGTGCTTCATCTTGAAGTGTTGCACTGGGTTGAGAGAAATCTTGATGGCACTTTAATTGTCACACCAAAGAGGCACTTTGTCACAAATGACACCATAATCCTTTAAAGTTTGCCTCATCCATAAGAGTTGTGCACAACAACTACCGGCCACCACATACTCCGCTTCGGTGGACGAGAGAGACACATAACTTTGCTTCTTGGAAGACCAACTAACCAAAGAGCAACAAAGAAATTGGCACCCTCCAGAAGTGGACTGCCTATCCACTTTGTCTCCCGCCCAATCGGAATCTGAATATCCCTCAAGTTTGAAGTTTGCTCCTCTTGGGTACTATAAGCCAAAGTTTGGGGTATGAGCCAAATATCGAAAGATTCGCTTGACCGCCACCAAGTGACTTTCCTTTGGTGCAGCTTGAAACCATGCACAAATTCCCACACTCAACATGATATCCGGTCTAGATGCACAAAGTTAAACCAAGGAGCCAATCATGGAGCGAAATACCTTTTGATCCACCGCTTTACCATTGGGATCAATGTCAAGTTGGAACTTGGTGGGCATTGGGGTGGAAGCCGGTTTGATATCACTTAGCTTGAATCTCTTTAGCATGTCTTGAGTGTATTTGGCTTGGTTGATGAAGGTTCCTTCTCTTCTTGGCTTGATTTCGAACCCGAGGAAGAACTTCAACTCTCCCATCATAGACATCTTGAACTTTGAGGTCATGAGTGCGGCAAATTCTTCATTGAAAGATTTGTTAGCGGAACCAAAAATAATATCATCAACATATAGTTGGCACACAAACAACTCCCCTTTGACCTTCTTAGTAAAAAGAGTGGGGTCGATTTTCCCGATTTTGAACCCACAATCTTGTAACAACTCTGTAATATGCTCATGCCACGCACGTGGGGCTTGTTTAAGGCCATAGAGCGCCTTGTGGAGTTGGTACACATGATCGGGGAAATAGGGATCTTCGAACCCGGGGGGTTGTTTGACATACACCAACTCATTAATGGGACCATTAAGAAAATCACTCTTCACATCCATTTGTTGCAATGTGAAATTATGATGAGAAGCATAAGCAATCAACAAACGAATAGATTCAAGGCAAGCAACGGGAGCAAAGGTTTCAGCGTAGTCGATACCCTCGACTTGGGAGTAGCCTTGTGCCACCAAGCGAGCCTTGTTGCGAACAATAATCCCATGAGCATCTTGCTTGTTCGTGAATATCCACATGGTGCCTGAGGGAGTCCTGGATAAGGGGGTATCCGGACAGACAGACTATATGCATTGTCCGGACTATAGAAGCGTCAAGATACAAGACTCAAGACTTTGGCCCATGTCCGGATGGGACTCTCCTTTGCGTGGAAGACAAGCTTGGCGATCCGGATATTATATTTCATTCCTTGTAACCGACTCCATGTAAACCCTAGCTCTCCGGTGTCTATATAAACCGGAGATGATGGTCCTTAGAAGGCCGATCACAATTACAATCATACCATCATAGGCTAACTCTTAGGGTTTAGCCTCTATGATCTCGTGGTAGATCTACTCTTGTACTACTCATATCTTCAATATTAATCAAGCAGGAAATAGGGTTTTACCTCCATCGAGAGGGCCCGAACCTGGGTAAACATTGTGTCCCTTGCTTCCTGTTACCATCAGCCTAAGACGCACAGATCGGGACCCCTACCCGAGATCCGTCGGTTTTGACACCAACATTGGTGCTTTCATTGAGAGTTCTTCTGTGTCGTCGCTTCAGAGCTTGATGGCGTCTTCAATCATCAACAACACGGTCCAGGGTGAGACTTTTCTCCTGGGACAGATATTTGTGTTCATCGGCTTCGCGCTGCGGGCCAATTCGCTTGGCCATCTAGAGCGGATCGACAGCTACGCCCCTGGCCACCAGATCAGGTTCGAAAACTTGAACTATACGATGGACAGTCGCGGAGACTTGATCTTCGACGGATTCAGGCATGTGCCAGGAGCGCCGGACAGTCACGACGAGCACGGCCTAGACCTGCTGTCGGACAATGTGCAGGACATTATCCCTGCAGCAGCCCCAGATCTAAATCCGGAATAGGTTGCGTTGCCCGAGTACGGAGGGATGGACCCCACCCCGCAGGCCGCACGCTCATCGGCGGTGGAGCCGAACACAGGTCACATCTCTTTGGAGGCCTGTAACCCTGGGCCCCCGGACTCATATCCGGTTGTTGGCTCACGTCCGCACACTCTCGAGCCAGCCGAGCCAGGTTGGGCTCCGGTAATGGAGTTTACCGCTGCGGACATGTTTCAGCACTCGCCTTTTGGCGACATGCTGAACTCATTAAAGTCTCTCTCTTTGTCAGCAGGCCCTGGGCCGAACTATGTCCGGCTTGAGTGGGAAGCAGGCGACGAGGAAATTCACTGCCCACCCACCACCAACTTTATCGCCACGATCGATGATTTAACCGACGTGCTTCACTTCGACTTCGAAGATATCGACGGTATGGACGACGATGCCAGAGACGTACAGGAGCCACCGCTCACAGGGCGGTGGACAACCACCTCTTCATACGATATATATATGGTGGACACTCCGAACGAAACCAATGGCGATGAGGCAACGGAGGATAACCCCTCCAAGAAAAAAGCAAAGCATGGGCGTCGCCAGTGCCACTCCAAGCCCCGCCAAGCCAATACCGGCATCGGAGACGAAAACAGTCCAGACAGTACCAACGATGAAAACAACCCAGAACAGCCCGCCTTCGAGCAGGCCAAACAGGAAGATGGGCATGACAGCCCAGATGAACAGGCGACGGACGGGTATCCTGAGGAGCACAACTACATGCCCCTCTCCGAAGACGATATTAGCCTCGGCGACGACAAGTTCAGCGTACCGGAAGACCCTGCAGAGCAGGAGCGCTTCAAGCGCCGGCTTATTGCCACTGCGAGAAGCCTGAAGAAGAAGCAGCAACAGCTTCAAGCTGATCAAGATCTCCTCACAGATAGATGGACAGAAGTCCTGCAGCCGAGGAATATGGACTCGAGCGCCACATGGCTGACCGGCCGCCTCGAGGTCGGGATAAATCTGCATATAAGCCCGAATAGCAGCCCCCACCCCCGCGCCGGTTCACTACGGCCCGGGGCAATACTCGAGACCTGCGCGATAAATTGGATAACGCTGCAGGAGAACCAAGATTGATCTACGGATCACGGGGGCGCATCGCAGCACATGACGATGACCATCATACCGGATACACTACCAGCAAATCCGGCCGGGCCGAATATAACCAGTCAGACGCAGCCGGACTACGTCGCGACAAAGCCCGGCACAGAGGCACCGCACACCCCCTCTGCTTCACCGATGAAGTGATGGATCATGAATTCCCAGAAGGGTTCAAACTCGTACACATCGAATCATATGATGGCACAACAGACCCCGCGGTATGGATCAAAGATTTCCTTCTCCACATTCACATGGCCCGCGGAGACGATCTACATGCGATCAAATATCTTCCCCTTAAGCTCAAAGGACCCGCCCCGCACTGGCTAAACAGCCTGTCTGTAAATTCCATTGGCAGTTGGGAAAACCTGGAAGATGCATTTCATGACAACTTCCAAGGCACATATGTGCGACCTCTGGATGCCGGTGACTTGAGCCACATTACTCAACAGCCCGGAGAATCAGCCAGGAAATTCTGGACTCGGTTCCTAACTAAAAAGAACCAAATAGTCGACTGTCCGGACACCGAAGCCCTGGCGGCCTTCAAGCATAATATCCGTGACGAGTGGCTCGCCTGACACCTCGGCCAGGAGAAACCCAAGTCTATGGCAGCTCTCACGACACTAATGACCCACTTCTGCGCGGGCGAGGACAGTTGGTTGGCTCGCAGCAGCACTACGCCACATTCTGGCACGTCAGATGTCCGTGACAATAACGGCAAGCTATGCCGCAACAGACACAAGCGACGGAACAACAGCGACAACACCGAAGACACGACGGTCAATGCCGGATTCAACGGATCTAAATCCAATCAGCGGACCGTCCAGTCTAGACCGTATACTAGAGCGCTCGTGCCAAATTCATGGCACCCCGGTCAAGCCCGCCAACCACACCAATAGATACTGATGGGTATTTAAACAGGCTGGTAAAATAAACGCCAATAACAAGGATAAGGGGCTGCATAGCAACGATGACGAGGAGCCCCGGCGTCCGAACATGGGGGGACAGAAGAAATCCCCCCCCAGGTGAAAATGGTCAACATGATCTACGCCACCCACATCCCAAAGCGGGAACGGAAGCGAGCACTATGGGATGTCTACGCGATGGAGCCAGTCGTCCCCAAATTTAACCCATGGTCAGCTTGTCCGATCAACTTTGATCGTAGGGATCATCCTACTAGCATCTGTCATGGCGGCTCAGCCGCATTGGTTCTAGACCCAATCATAGACGGATTCCACCTCACAAGAGTCCTTATGTACGGAGGCAGCAGCTTGAACCTGCTTTACCAGGACACAGTGCCCAAAATGGGCATCAATCCTTCAAGGATTAAGCCCACCAAAACCACCTTTAAAGCTGTAATTCCTGGAGTAGAGACCCGTTGTACGGGCTCTATTACATTGGAAGTGGTCTTCGGATCTCCGGAAAACTTCCGAAGCAAAGAGATAATCTTCGATATCGTCCCTTTCCGCAGTGGTTACCACGCACTGCTCGGACGAACCGCATTCGCTAGATTCAATGCGGTGCCACACTATGCATACCTCAAGCTCAAGATGCCAGGCCCGCGCGGGATCATAACAGTCAACGGAAATATGGACCGCTCTCTTCGTACAGAAGAGCACACTGCAGCCCTTGCGGCAGAAGTACAATGCGGCCTCCTCCGGCAAACCACAAGTCCGGTGACGACGATCTCAAGCTCCGTCAAGCGAGGGCGGAACACCCCGCAACAGGATCAGCAGGCATGCCAAGAGCACGACTAGCAGTCCGGCCTCCGCTCAAATCCCATCAAAGCATCGTTCATGCCAAGCGTACACAATTACGCACTCAAAATACCATGGGCACAGGCGGAGGCGTATCAGTGGCTCGGTCAACAGTACAGTATTGCTTCGTAACCTTTTATTTTACCTTTAAGGACATGGCTTTAGTGCAGCTTCTCCAGAAGAGCCGGATTGTCGGACTTACATAGGAGAGCAAACCTAGGGGGCAACAGGCTTTGCGCACAGTAGGAAATACACATGTGGAATCTATTTATGATCGTTATACATGCTTTATCTATCTGTATGTAGCCTGCCTCTGGATAGGGTATGTCAAATAATCCTATTTATCTTCGCTTAATGCATTCATTGTAAACATGCGCCTAAGCGTATTATTCATCAATGGGAGATCATATATAGCGTTAGCTTATTATTCTTATTTGAGCATTTTTTTTACAAATGTCTATTTGATTTTGCATCCGTACACTTTGGTACGCTTAGTTTGCCAGGGGCTTCTTATGACGCCCCATAATACGGCAAGACAAGTCCGAACACTTTCGTTAGTGCGGCCCCCCGAACTTATAGCATTATATGCATCAGCTCCGAATCGTGTCTTGGGTCTACAGTGGGGATAGCCCGGCTCCCTTGTTTTGGTGCCTTGCGTTCCGTTAATTCGGCTAAGGTAGCGCTGGAAGAACTACTGCGATTGTGCCCTGGTTCTTCCGAACGAGCACCTCAGTAGAGAAAGCACAAAACTGACCGGCACGATGTGGCGAGAGCTGGTCGTTGTTTGAGAGGTCTTGAAATCCTTAAAGATTTTTCTGCTTTAGGCGATAATTCGGCTTTGTCCGATCCAGGAGTGTATAGCGCCCCAATTCAGTCTTGCGGATTCTAGGGGCTTCGCCGAAATTTGAAATTGTAGACTTCTATGGCTAAGTGAAGTTTATAAAGCCGCATAGTCCGATTGCCTTGTTCGCTGCGCTGGACACCTCCTTAAGGGACTAAACATTTGGATAAAGAGTGTCCGGGTTATCCACGAACACCCCAGTACTATTTACATTGGGGCATAAGCTGACGACTGGCCTACTTTCAGAATTTCATAAACAGCCACACAGAAGGTAATATTTTAAATAACAAAAGCGCTGCATAGCGCAAGTAACTTCGTCTTTAAATTACAAACATGACAGAGGTGAATTCATTCAAAAATTATGTCTTTGGTACATTCATCGGCCACGAGGCAAGCACCCTTCATAACGCCATCATAATACTTCTCATGGACGCTATGCAGCTTGCCCTCTGGCGGCCCGTCCTTCACTAGCTTCTCCGCAACCAGCTTGCACCAATGCACCTTTGCACGCGCAAGGGCCTGGCGGGCACTTTCAATGCAAATGGATCGCTTGACGACTTCCAGTCGCAGACAGGCAACCACCATCCGCTTGATCAAGCTGAAGTAGCTGGTCGGCACAAGCTCACTAGGCCATATCCGGACTATGAGATCCTTCATAGCCACTTCGGCCGCCTTGTGGAGTTCGACCAACTGCTTCAGTTGGTCACTCAGAGGCATTGAATGTTCGGCCCCAGCATACTGGGACCAGAACAACTTCTCCGTTGAGCTCCCCTCCTGGGCACGATAGAACTCCACGACATCTGATACGCTACGTGGCAGATCTGCGAACGCCCCTGGAGAGCTCCTGACTCGTGTAAGTAAAAGAAATGCCGCCTCCACATGTTTGCTTTGCATAAAGAATTTCTTACCCACCGCTATATTTTTGGCCTCCTGGATTTCCTGCTATGCCCTCTCGGCTTCGGCCTTGGCGTCTTTTATACTTATAAGGGCCTTCGCAAGCTCGGCCTCTTTTCTTTTAAGCTCATGCTCCACGGACTCGAACTTCTTGCCAAGCCCCTGGAGCTCTTCTTGTACTTCACCCACTTGGGCTTCTTGCTTTTCGCGCTCCTTCCGCTCTATGGTCACCTTGTGTTCGGCCTCGGACAGCGCTTTCCTCAGAGACGCCACTTTGGTGGTGGCCTCTATTACCAAATCACGACACCTCGTTATTAGAATAACCAATTTTATTGATACTTTACTATATGAGAGAGGGGAATTATTCACCTTTGTTCTCCTCGAGCTGCCTCCTCGTGAGGCCGAGCTCTCCCTGTGCCCGCTCCAAGTCCTTCTTTAGGCCGGCGATTTTGGCCGTACGGACAACAGCGGTCAGCAGCACGGCCTATTTATTTATATTCAAACTTATTGTTAGACTCCTGCGGATTATAATTGACCCTCCGTTTGGTTTTTCCTTCCAAACACCAAACAGAGTATCAGGGGCTACTACCTATCGGGTGGTAATTTCACACATTGTTACTTACCTCAAAGCCTGTCAGGAGGCTGGTGCAGGTTTCGGTTAGTCCTCTCTTGGCGGACGAAACCTTCTGAATCACCGCACTCATAAGACTACGGTGCTCTTCATCTAGGGAAGCGCCGCGAAGCGCTTCCAGCAGACAATCCGGCGCCTCAGGCGCAACGGAAGTCCTTGATACAGACGGCCCTCCCTCCCTAACAAGGGGCTGCCCACCTGAGTCCGGAACCATTGAAGGCTCCAGAACAGTGTTTGGCTGAGAGCCCGGCTTACCGTGGCTCTCATCAACACGATCCGCGGGGATCTTGAACCCCGTGAGTCCGACGTCTGGGACACTGCCTTGAGGCGCCTCCAGGGCCACCTCCCCAATCTCTGGGAGCCTTTGGGACAACACCTCCGTGTCGTCCGCACGCCGAGGAGAAGTGGCCGTCGGGAGTGAGTTCATCGCTGACTCACTCAAAGACCCGTCCGAAGACGACACTTTGGGATGGGCCTTGGCCGGACTGCATACAAATTCGGCATTATAAGAAAACTATGAAGCGAAATTACGATGGAGTGCAGATACTTACGATCGCACCCGGGGCTTCTTTCTATGCAACCACCCTTCCTCGCTATCGGCGGCGGTGGCGGAGTAGTCCGGAAGGAACACCTTTCCCTTCTTGGACGTCCCAACCTCCCCCACCGGGGCGACCTCCTCTTCTTCTTCTTCTTCCCCTTCGGGGGAGGAGTGCTCCTCGTCGTCTTGGGATGAGGTTTGCGCGACCTTATGCAGGAGACCCTTTCGGGTCCCCGGGGCCTTCTTATCGGCCTTCTTCTCCGGCCCCTTATAGGGCGCAGGGACCAGCATCTTCGTCAGAAGATCATCGGCTGGGCTTTCTGGCAGCGGAGCCGCACAGTCAATCCGCTCCTTGTCTCCACATACTCCTGAACAAATACACACAATCACTTAAGGATTCCCCCATTAATACATTGGGAGGAACCGAACCCGGTGGCAGCCTGAGAACTCACCTTGGTAGGGTGCCGTGCGGCGTGGAGCCCGTGGTCCTCGAATATGAGAGGAGGTACTTCGATGGCCTTGAACAACACCTTCCACGTGTTCTTATGCTTCATGCCGTAGAGCCTCTAGAGCGTCTGGTGTTCGTCCGGAATGAACTCCCACAGATTGAATGCCCACCTTTGGCATGGCAGAATCCGGCGAACGAGCATGACTTGGATCACGTTGACAAGCTTGATGTTCTTGTCCTTCATGCCCTTGATGCCTTTTATGAGTCTGGTCAACTCTGTAGATTCGCCCCATAACACGCCCTTCTGTTCCCAGGAGGTGAGCCGCATAGGGTTTCCAGATCGGAACTCGGGGGCCGCCACCCAGTGGGCGTCGCGCGGCTCGGTGATGTAGAACCACCCCGATTGCCACCCCTTCACGGTTTCCGCAAAGGAGCTGTCAAGCCAGGTGACGTTAGGCATTTTTCCCACCATGGCTCCTCCGCACTCCGCTTGATGGCCGCTCATGATCTTCGGCTTCACGCAGAAGGTTTGGAGCCACAAGCCGAAGTGAGGCTTGATGCGGAGGAAAGCCTCGCACACGACGATGAACGCCGAGATGTTGAGGATGAAGTTCGGGGCTAGATCATGAAAATCTAGCCCATAGTAGAACATGAGCCCGCAGACGAAGGGGTGGAGTGGAAACCCCAGTCCACGGACGAAGTGGGCAGGGAACACGGCCCTCTCATGGGGTCCTAGAGTTGGAATGACCTGCCCACCGTCTGGTAGCCGGTGCGCTATGTCTGCGGCCAAGTATCCGGCCGCCCGAAGACTTGCGATCTTCTTCTCCTTCACGGTAGAAGCCACCCATTTGCCTCCTGCTCTGGACATGTTTGGCTGTGCGAAGAAGACTTGGACTAGGGCGCTGGAGCTCGAGGAGGCAAGAGTGGGTAGAGGAGGAAGAAGGCATGGGTAAAATGGGGAACTCTTATCCCTTGATAGAGGCGACGAAAACAGAGGGCCACCCCACTGGCCTGTTGAGAATCGCTTACTTCCCAAGCGCCACGATTGATGGCACGGTGGGGGGGGGATTACCCATACCCGTATTGATGAGAATCCCGTGATAAGGGGACATGATCTCTGCTTTGACAAGACGTGCCAAGGAAACCGCCTCGCAATACGCGTTGTGGCTGGTTGTGGAAAAATGGTTCGAATAATGACCTGGCTGTGATGGCATATCACATCATCTAAAAGTTGTTAGCTGAAGTATCATTCTCTCTACGGTGGTGTGTGAAGATCATTTTGCAGATCCGGACACGGTCTACTTGTTCGATAATAACCTTGTAGTATTCGGAGAAGGAACCCGCCTTGCAATGCCGAAGACAAGACTGCGTGCCGGACTCATCGTCATTGAAGCCTGGTTCAGGGGCTACTGAGGGAGTCCTGGATAAGGGGGTATCCGGACAGCCAGACTATATGCATCATCCGGACTATAGAAGCGTCAAGATACAAGACTCAAGACTTCGGCCCATGTCCGGATGGGACTCTCCTTTGCGTGGAAGACAAGCTTGGCGCTCCGGATATTATATTTCATTCCTTGTAACCGACTCCATGTAAACCCTAGCTCTCCGGTGTCAATATAAACCAGAGAGGATGGTCCTTAGAAGGCTGATCACAATTACATCATACCATCATAGGCTAGCTCTTAGGGTTTAGCCTCTACGATCTCGTGGTAGATCTACTCTTGTACTACTCATATCTTCAATATTAATCAAGTAGGAAGTAGGGTTTTACCTGCATCGAGAGGGCCCGAACTTGGGTAAACATTGTGTCCCTTGCTTCCTGTTACCATCAGCCTAAGATGCACAGATCGGGACCCCCTACCCGAGATCCGCCGGTTTTGACACCGACAGTGCCTATGACATTATGATTCCCGGTTGGCCTTGGCACTAATTTCCACACTTGGTTATGCTCGAAGTTGTTGAGTTCTTCATGCATGGCATTGATCCAATCCGGGTCCTCGAGCGCCTCATAAACCTTTTGGGGTTCGACACAAGAAACAAACGCATGATGTTCACAATAGTTTGCTAATTGTCTACGAGTGCTTAGCCCCTTTCTTAGGCTTCCCACCACATTCTCCATAAGATGACCTTTGGTGGTGAGCTTGGAGGCTATGTTCGCGGCACGACGCTCTAAATCCTCCTTGGATGTGAAGAGAGGAGGGGTAACTTGATCATCTTGAGCGTCATCTTGAGCTTGCCCTTGATCTTGAACTTGCTCGAAGGGAAAAGCTTGACCTTGGGCGTCATTTGGTGCTTCACCATCATCTTGAGATTGATCTTTCCCTTGATCTTGTTTATGAGGTTGAGGGCCTTCACTTTGTTCTCTGAAGCATGTGGGTCTTGGGTTGGTGATGGCTCCACTTGAGTGGAGCATTGTCCTTCTCCTTCGGCCACAAGGGGTTCCTCAATGGGTAGTGTCGGATTTCGAGTTCCGGTAGACCCTTAAGGTTCGAACTCTGGGGTGCGCGCGGAGATCGTTCCCTCTACCAACTCACGTCGCGCCGCCTCGCAAAGGATCTAAACTACATGAAGAACAACACGAGGGACATGAGGTTTATACTAGTTCGGGCCACCATTATGGTGTAATACCCTCCTCTAGTTTGTGGTGTGGTGGATTGCCTCAGGGGCTGATGATGAACAATACAAAGGAAGAACTGCCTCGCGAGGGGAGGAGCTCTTGTGGAGGTGATGCCTCTTGGGAAGGTTTCAATCCGGATCGAATCCAATCCCCTTCTATTGTGGTGTCTAGCCCTATTTATAGAGCGAGGCCCTGGTCCTCTTCCTAAATATTGAGCGGGAAGGGCGCCAACAATTGGCCATTTTGAAGGGGAACATCTAGTACACTTATCCTGACTAAAGTTGGTCCTCGCCTGCCAAAGGCTCTGATGATGACACCGGCTTGGGCTCCACGATGACCTCCACCCTGCCGTTCAGCTAGTCTTGGTCTTGTTGCACCGAAATGGTTGCCTTTGCTTGATACCCTTGCCTCCGCTTGCCCCCTTTGCACCAAAGAGGAAACAAGGACTCTACGCAGGCCGGCGCCGCCTGGCGCCCGCCTGGCTTCGGTCATCATGGCTTGCGTCATGGGCACCTCGTGTGGTACCAACGCCTTGATCTCTCCGCCTCCGCGCGAGCCAGCCTGACGAGGCTGTGCACGAGGAAGCTTCATGTCGTCCGCCCCGCGAGGCTTGGACCCTCGCGAGGGTCTTGAGCATGTGTCGATGAAGACGTGCCGCACTGGGCCATTCCTTGAGCCACGCCGCAGGCGGCAGACAGGCAAGTCTGGGTACCCCCGTTCCCAGAACGCCGACAGTAGCCCCCGAGCCCAAGGCGCGCCTGGACTTGGATTGGCAGAGAAGCGAAGGGGCAAGTGCGAAGCGCCGCGGGCCCCAACAGCATGCGGCCTTGGGCGCCGCATGGTGGGTGAATGGACGTGGGCGTCCCCGCTTCCCCACGACGCCTCGGCAACTGCGTGACTTGACAAGTCCCTGCATGCAAAAAAGGGTCATGATTACCTGTGATCGTGGAGGCCAACGGTTGTCCTCCTCCGGCTATATGTACGGCACGGCGCGAGCCCTTCCAGTTCATCCCTCCCTGCTACTTTCTTCCTTCTTCTCCCTTGCCTCTCGCCATCCCCATGGCTCCGCCGAAGAGGTTCTCGGCCGTGGAGAAGGGAAAGGCTTGCCTGGAGGGGCCTGACTCTCCTTCAACTAAATGCGGCCGGGGCTGCTGCCGGTGTCAAAACCGGCGGATCTTGGGTAGGGGGTCCCAAACTGTGCGTCTAGGCGAATGTGTAACGCCCCGAGGCCGATGTGCCAGGTGTCGTTCAGTTAGTCGCCGTCGTTGCCATGTCATTTGCTTGCGTGTTGCATTTCATGATGTCATCATGTGCATTGCATCATCATGTTTTCAAAACTTGCATCCGTCCCGGTCTCCTCGTTCCTTCCGTTGTCCGTTCTGAGCCCTACCACACTTGCACGCGCCCGCGGCACGTCCGAAATATTATTTTATTAGTGGTCGGAAAATGTTCTCGGAATGGGTTGAAAGTTGGCATGCGGTGTCGTTTTGTTGTCAGTAGACCGCCTGCCAAGTTTCATCGCATTCGGAGTTCGTTTGACGCCCCAACGGATAACTATAGCGTCAGTATAGCCGGTCTAATGTCGGACGTTTTCGGTCTCCGGAAACAGTTGCCGGGCTGCACTCCTCTCCTCTCATCTCAGCCCAACCTCTCTTCACAGCTCACTAGCCTACCTATCTAAAACCCCCCCTCCGTTCTGGTCCGTCAGATCACGATCGGAGGCTCCGGAACGGGCAAAAACCCCCCTAACCTAGCCCCCTTGTCTATAGATAGACCTTCCCCTTCCATGT